>NC_043717.1:101950227-102019247 GCF_006229205.1 Suricata suricatta
GGAGGAGAGTGGAGGGGAGAAGAGAAAAGGAGAAGGGAGAGGAGGAGAGAGGAGGGCAGGAAAGGGGAGGAGATGGGAGGGGAGAAGAGAAAAGAGAGAGAAGAAAAAATAAAAAAAAACAAGAAGAAAAAAGAGAAGAGAAAAGAAAAGAGGAGAAGAGGAAAGGAGTGGAGGGGAGGGGAGGGGTGGAAAGGAGAGGAGAAGAGAAGAGAAAGTAGGAGGGGAGTGGAGGGAAGGGGAAGAGAGAGGAGAGGAGAAAAAAATGGAGCAGGGGAGGGGAGGGGAAGAAAGGGGAAGAGAGAGGAGAGGAGAAAAAAATGGAGCAGGGGAGGGGAAGAAAGGGGAAGAGAGGAGAGGAGAGGAGAAAAAAATGGAGGAGGGGAGGGGAGGGGCGGGAAGGGGAGGAGAGAGGAAAGGAGAGGAGAGAGGAGAGAAGAGAAGAGAGGAGACCACAACATTCCCAGAGCATTATTCTGAATTGTGGATGTATTATTGGTTATCTTCTCATACATAAAGCTTATGTTTTAGTCTTTTAGAGAGGAAGGAAGGGAGGAGGCATCAATGATTAACAAAACTGTTCTTCCCTCTAGTGGCTCTCTGTCCTTTTAATCACTTACACATATGCACTCATACAGGAAGTGCTTCCTGGAGGTGTAGCAATATTTCGAATACTGTGGCTGATAAATTATTACTTGCTAGAGCTAAGACCATGTGATCAAGGCGGTTCACACGTGGAGACATTCTGGGTGGGTCTCCAGGAGGGACATAGGCAAGAGCCTCCTGTACGCTTGCCACGCTTGCCAGCCAAGGAAAAACATCTGTCCTACCCAACACACCGCAAAAATAGAATAACGATCAGGGCGTGAAAGTCCATCACAGTGGTGACATTTGGACAGGAAGCCCCTTTCCAGCTGTGAATATGAATAAGAATTAAACTATCACCTAAAAAGCAGAGGGGATGCTGCCATAGGTTAATTGCATTCTAATATAAATGACCTTAACATTTTAACTCATTTATCACTGATGATGTGCTCATGTCATCTCAAACGGCACTGACAGAGTTTATAGAATATTTCGGGCTCTTTGGGCAAATGCAAGTTATGAGCATTTTCAGGCCTTCAAAGAAAGAAAAAAAGCCAAAACTGTGTGTGACAAAAGAACCATCAGGAAACAAACCCATCCTGCTCCTTTGTACGGAAAGGCGTCTGCCCTGATAAAATGGAGACAGTCTTACTTACCTGTTATCCCTGATGTGAAGGGATACTGCTTATGCAACAGGGGTCCATTTCTACCGAGCAAATTATTTAAGTCACATCACAGATTATCCAGCATATAATCAAGGGTAACTACTTGTGTATAATGTCTATAGTTGGCTAAAAATGATCTGTCTAAATATTATTACACTTCATTTAGCACAGTATAGCACCTGAATACGTTATCACACTTGTTTTATGTGTACACGATTAATATGCATTTAATAATTCTTTTGAACAATGGATTTTCGCAGCTCAATGAGATTTTCAAAATTCTCCCCTCAACATTATTTACTCTAGGACACTTCGTCCTTTTCCAAAGGCTATCCAGGATGTTGTGATTGCTGTGGAAAAGTAAATGAGTGATTTAAAAAATATAACAGCTCTTGATTGTCTCTGATTAAATGACTTGTTTCTTTAAATTACTGACTTATCAATTGTCGGCTACCAAGATGTCATTCTCCATAATACTCACTTGACCCCATTCCAGCTGTTTCAACACTATTACACACTTAGAATTTTATAAGCACAGTGTTTGCGGATTTTACAATTTAATATTGTAAATTGAGGGCAGCAGGAGAGATACTGCTACCTGAATTGTGGTGCATGTTCGCACACACTCTTATCTTAAATATCCAGATGATGTTTCTGAATGTCAGTTGTAACAGGAAGATGTGTCTCTGAAAAATTCTAAGGAAAATCTGGTGTTGCATCAGTATTGTGAAGGTTACATTTTTATAGAGCAGCATCAATCACCTCAAGCTCAGTAAACAGATTAAAACGTGGATTCTTAAAATTTAAATGAAGTAGAGCTCAAATGTTAGCAGAAGACAAAGGTCAATTTTGTTTTATTAAGAAATGATTACTATTATCATATATTTCAAACTATTTTGTATTCCTTTAATTCCATCTTCTTTGGGAAAATTTTGTGTTTAAAATATAGAAGTACAGGTGTCTGGGTAGCTCAGTCGGTTCAGTGTCTGATTCTTGATTTCCACTAGGGCCATGATCCCAGGGTCATGGGCTAGAGCCCCACATAGGGCTCTGTGCAGTGTGTGGAGCCTGCTTAAGGTTCTCTCTCTCTTTCTTTCTCTCTTCCTCCCTCCCTTCCCTCCGACCCTCTTCACTGCTTATCATGCTGTTTCTCTCTCTAAAATAAAATTTTAGATCCTGGCAAGACAGCAGAGAAGTAGGAGCTCTATACATTTCGCCTGAGCATATCTATCATGTCTATCAGTCTAATAAGTACAGAAGCAACAATACTCTGGTCCGCAAGAGTCTGGGAGGAAAAGAAATAGAATCCATTAAGAAGACAGCTTCATGGGGCTATCTCAAGAAGCAAGCCAAAGTACACTTGGTGGAAAGGCCCAAATATCACTGAGTACAGAAATAAAATAACCAAAGGCACAAGAGAAACCGAGAGGTACCATTAAAAGAACACTTCCAGAAATGACAGGCCCTGAACAGTCAATGAGCTTCCTTTAATACAGCAATACACACAGGTGCAAAGTGCATAACAAGCTTTTAAAACTAACAAGAGACAGAAAGCTAGCAAAAATGATTAAATGGAAGAACTCCCCTCTCTAAAGATACTCCAGGAAGAAGTCACAGCTACAGAATTGCTCAAAAGAGACTGAAAAAAGAATGGAAGACATCAGAGAAGCTATTGACACAAAAAGTAGGGACCTTAAAAATAGCTGTGAAGAGTTAAAAAATGCTAAAATTGAGGTGCATAATAAAATGGAGGCAGCCACTGCACAGATTGAAGAGGTAGAGGGGAGAATAGGTGAATTAGAAGACACAGGTATAGAAAAAGAGGAAGCCAAGAAAAAGAAAGAAATTGATCCAGGAGCAGGAAAGAAGAATTCGAGACCTGAGGGATACAAACAAACGGAACAACATCCATATCATAGGAATTCTGGAAGATGAAGACAGAAAGGTCCGGAAGGGATACTAGACCAAATTATAACTGAGAATTTCCCAAATCTGGGGAAAGAAATAGACATTCAAATTCAAGAGGCACAAAGAACCCCCTTAAGACATAATTTGAATCGACCTTTGGCACGACATATTATAGTGAAACTGGCAAAATATAAAGAGAGAATTCTGAAAGCAGCTAGGGATATAAGAGCCCTAACATACAAAGGGAAAGCTATCAGAGACCTATCTACTGAAACTTGGCAGGCCAGAAAGGAATGGCAGGAAATCTTCAATGTGATGAACAGAAAAAACATATAGCCAAGAATCCTTTATCCAGTAAGCCTGTCATTCAGAATAAAAGGAGAAATAAAGGTTTTCCCAAATAAAACAAAAATTGAGAGAATTCATCACCACAAAACCAGCCCTATAAGAAATCCTAAGAGGGACTCTATTAGGGAAATGTTGCAAAGAATACAAGGTACCAGAGACACTACTACAAGCATGAACCCTACAGAGAACACAATGAAGCTAAACCCATATTTTCCAATAACATTGAATGTAAATGGACTAAATGCTCCAATCAAATGACACAGGGTAGCAGAATGGATTAAAAAAATCCATTTATTTCTTGTCTACAAGAGACTCATTTAAGACCTGAAGATACCTTCAGGTTGAAAGTAAAGGGATGGAGAAATATTTATCATGCCACTGGAAGCCAAAAAAAGCCAAAGTAGCCATACTTATATCAGACAAACTAGACTTTAAAGTAAAGGCAGTGACAAGAGATGAAGAAGGACATTATATAATAATTACAGGGTCTCTCTATCAGGAAGAGCTAAGAATTATAAATATCTATGCATGCGCCAAATTCGGGAGCACCCAAATACATAAAACAACTAATCACAAACAGAAACAATCTTATTGATAAGAATGTGCTAATTGCAAGGGATTTTAATACCTCACTTACAGTAATGGATAGATCAACCAGACAGAAAATCACTAAAGAAACAATGGACCTGAACCGCACATTGGAACAGACAGATTTGACAGATATATTTAAAACTCTACATCCTGAGACTGGGGAATTCACTTTCTTCACGACTGCGCATACACATTCTCCAGGATAGATGACATATCAGGTCATAAAGCAGCTCTACATAAATATAAATGAATTGAGATCGTACCATGCACACTTTCAGATCACAATGCTATGAAACTTGAAATCAATCACAGGAAAAAGTCTGGAAAATCTCCAAAAACATGGAGAATAAAGAACACCCTACTAAAGAATGATTGGGCCAGGGGTGCCTGGGTGGCTCAGTCAATTGAGCATCCAACTTCAGCTCAGGTCATGATCTCATGGTTCACGAGTTCGAGCCCTCTGTTGGACTCTGTGCTGACCGCTAGCTCAGAGCCTGGAGCCTGCTTCAGATTCTGTGTCTCTTTATCTCTCTGCCTGTCCCCTGTTCATGCTCTATCTCTGTCTTTCAAAAATAAATAAATGTAAAAACAATTTTTTTAAATAAAAGAATGATTGGGCCAACCAGGCAATTAGAGAAGAAATTTAAAAAATATATAAAAAGAAATGAAAATGAAAATACAACAATCCAAACTCTCAGGGATGTAGCAAAGGCAGTCCTAAGAGAAAAATATATCCCAATCCAGGCCTATTTCAAGAAGCTAACAAAAGTGCAAATTCAAAATCTAACAGAGCACCTAAAGGAACCAGAAGGGGAGGAGCAAGAGCACCCCAAACCCAACAGAAGAAGAGAAATAATAAAGATCAGGGCAGAAATGAACAATATAGAATCAAAAAAAAAAGAAAAAGAAAAAGAAAAACACAACTGAACAGATGAATGAAACCACGAGTTGGTTTTTTGAAAAAATAAACAAAATTGATAAACCTCCAGCCAGGCTCCTCAGAAAGAAAAGAGAGAGTACCCAAATAGACAAAATCATGAATGAAAATGGATTACAACAAATCCCTCAGAAATACAAGCAATTATCAGGGAATATAATGGAAAATTATATGCCAACAAACTGGAAAACCTAGAAGAAATGCACAAATTCCTAAACACACATGCATTACCAAAACTCAAATAGGAAGAGGTAGAAAATCTGTACAGACCCATAACCAGTGAAGAAATCAAATCTGTTATCAAAAATCTCCCACAATAAGAACCCTGAGCCAGAAGGCTTCCCTGGGGAATTCTACCAGACATTTAAATCAGAGTTAATACCCATTCTTCCCAAGCTATTCCAAAAAATAGAAATAGAAGGAAAACTTCCAGACTCATTCTACAAAGCCAGCACCGCTTTGATTCCCAATCCAGATAGAGACCCAACAAAAAAAGAAAATGACAGGCCAAGATCCTTAATGAATACAGATGCAAAAGTACTCAGCAAGATACTAGCAAATCGAATTCAACAGCATACAAAAAAAATTATCCACCATGACCAAGTGCAATTCATTCCTAGCTTACAGGGTTGGTTCAATATTTGCAAATCCATCAATGTGATACATCGCGTTAACAAAAGAAAAGATAAAAACCATATGATCCTGTTGATAGATGCAGAAAAAGCATTTGACAAAGTACAACATCCCTTCTCAATAAAAACCCTCGAGAAAGTCGGGATAGAAGGAACTTACTTAAGCATCATAAAAGCCATTTATGAAAAGCCCACAGCTAATTTGATCCTCAATGATGAAAATGTGAGAGCCTTCCCCCTGAGATCAGGGACACGACAGGGATGTCCACTCTCATCACTCTTGTTTAACATGCTGCTGGAAGTCCTAGCAGCAGCAATCAGACAACAAAAGGAAATAAAAGGCATCAGAATTGGCAAAGATGATGTCATACTTTCACCTTTCGCAGATGATATGATACTCTACATGGAGATCCTGACCGACTCCACCAGAAGACTTCTAGAACTGATCTATGAATTCAGCAAAGTCGCAAAGTACAAAATCAATGTACAGAAATCAGTTGCATTTTTATACACCAAAAATGAAGCAACAGAAAGAGAAATCAAGAAACGGATCCCATTCACAATTGCACGAAAAACCATAAAATATCTAGGAATAAACCTAATCAAAGATGTAAGAGACCTGTATGCTGAAAACGTAGAAAACTTATGAAGGATATGGAAGAAGACATAAAGAAATGGAAAAACATTCCATGCTCATGGATCGGAAGAATAAACATGGTTAAAATGATATTAATACCCAAAGCAATCTACACAATCAATGCAATCCCAATCAAAATTGTACCAGCATTCTTCTCGGAGCTAGAACAAACTATCCTCAAATTCATATGGAACCACAAAAGACCCCGTTTAGCCAAAGTTATATTGAAGAAGAAAACCAGAACAGGAGGCATCACAATCCCAGACGTTAGCCTCTACTACAAAGCTGTCATCAAGACAATATGGTATTGACACAAAAACAGACCCATAGATAAATGGAATAGAATAGAGAACCCAGAATTGGATCCAAAAATGTATGGCCAATTAATCTTTGACAAAGCAGGAAAGAGTATCGAATGGAAAAAAGACAGCCTTTTTAACAGATGATGCTGGAAAAACTGGACAGCAACATGCAGAAAAATGAAACTAGACCACTCTCTTACACCACACACAAAAATAAACTCAAAATGGATGAAGGACCTCAATGTGAGACAGGAAACCATCAAAACCCTAGAGGAGAAAGCAGGAAACAACCTCCTTAACTTCGAATGCAGCAATTTCTTACTGGACAGATCCCTAAAGTCAAGGGAATCAAGAGCAAAAATGAACTACTGGGACCTTACCAAGATAAAAAGCTTCTGCACGGCAAAGGAAACAATCAAGAAAACTAATAGGCAACCAACAGAATGGGAAAAGATAGTTGCAAATGGCATATCAGATAAAGGGCTAGTATCCAAAATCTACAAGGAACTCACCAAACTCCAAACTGGAAAAATAAATAATCCAGTGAAGAATTATGGGCAGAAGACATAAACAGGTACTTCTCCAAAGAGGACATCCAGACGGCCTACAGGCACATGAAACAATGCTCATCATCACTCATCATCAGGGAAACACAAATCAAAACCACACTGAGATACCACTTCATGCCAGTCAGAGTGGCTAAAATGAACAAATCAAGAGACTACAGATGCTGGTGAGGATGTGGAGAAACGGGCACACTCCTACACTGTTGGTGGGAACGTAAACTGGTGCAGCCCCTCTGGAAAACAGTGTGGAGGTTCTTCAAAAAAGTAACAATTGATCTCCCTTAAGACCCAGCAACAGCACTGCTAGGGATTTACCCAAGGGATACAAGAGTGCTGATGCATAGGAGCACATGTACCCCAATTTTCACAGCGGCACTTTCAACAATAGCCAAATCATGGAAAGAGCCTAAATGTCCATCAACTGATGAATGGATCAAGAAGATGTGGTTTATCTATACAGTGGAATACTACATGGCAATGAGAAAGATTGAAATCTGGCCATTTATGGCAACATGGATGGACCTCGAGGGTGTCATGCTATGTAAAATAAGTCAGGCAGAGAAGGACAGATAACCATATGTTTTCACTGATAAGTGGAACAGGAGAAACTTACCAGAGGACCACAGGGACAAGAAGGGTGGAAAAAGAGGGAGAGGGAGGGAGGGAAACCATGAGTCTCTTGAATACTGAAAACTGAGGGCTGAAGGGGGAGGGGGTAAGGGGAAAGGGACTAATGGGCATGAAGGTGGGCAATTGTGGGGATGAGCACTGGGTGTTTTATGGAACCCAACTTGACAATAAACTATAAAAAGATACATAAAATAAAATAAAAATTTAAAAATTAAAAAAAAAATATCCAGCTAGTTGGCCCTCTATTTCTTTCACATAGGTACTCTATATGTCAAAAGTAAAGTTAGAAATTAACTTTGTAATGGGCATTATTAGAAAAACGGTTTAGAAATTTTAAAATCTAGGTTTGTTTTCTAGTTAATATTTTTGCATCCCCAAATTCAACATTATTCTTCTTGGTTTGAAAAATGATTATTTATTGAAAGGAACTTTAGAGCACACTGGGTAAACAGATCACAGGCATTGCATTACGATTTGACAAAAAATGCCAAAATTTATTTTCCTTTAATGAGTGAATCGCATATAGCTTGATCAAATGCATAAATGCCATAAACCAACAACCAAAACAACAAAGTCAGAATTAGGAAACGTTATTAAAACACAAATTCAAAACACTTCCAGGGACAAATAGTCTATCTTGGAATATAAATGCTTCCTGTCCAAACTTGAAATACATTCAAGTATCCTAATTCAGATAAATTAAAAGATGCATGTGGAGTCAGAGAGACTGGGGAGACTGACGGGTCTTTTAGAGGCCACAGCCCTGCCGAGATCACGATTCTCACTGCTCCCACGTGTAATGAAAATACAACGGAACCTGGACAACAAAGTAACTACTGAGGAAATGGACAACAAAATCCTGACGTGTTTCTTGGTAACTGTTCTGATGCTGTGTTTTCTTTTAAAACACAGATTGCTTTTTGCTCTTAGATCACTTTTGTTATCTCTGCTTTCCTAGCGGAGGCCTCTATCCTTGGTCCACCCAATAATAAGCCTTCAGACACTGACAAAGTACCAAAGACAGGCAATACTTTATCTCTTCTTTCCCCAAGATGCTGAAACCCACAAATTCCAGACCTCTGGAAGTCAAACAGGTGACTTTAGAGGCCTAATAGAGTAGAGATTAGTAGCACCTAGAATAGGTTAATAATACCAGATTTTATAGGCAAGTGGTGGACTCAGTGGGTGGAGCATGTGAGTTAGAGCCCCATGTTGCATGTAGAGATCACCTAAAAATCTTTTAAGAAAATAAACTAAAATAGGGGCACCTGGATGGCTCAGTCAGTTCAGCATCTGACTCTTGATCTCGGCTTAGGTCATGATTTACCGGTTCAATGGTTTGAGCCCCATGTCAGGCTCTGAGCTGACAGCAGAGAGCCTGACTGCTTGGGATTCTGTCTTTCCCTTTCTCTGCCCCCACCCCAGCCCAGTGCTTGCTCTCGCTCTCTCTCTCTCTTTCTCTCTCTCTCTCTCTCTCTCTCTCTGTTCCCTCCAAAATAAGTAAATAGACTTTTAAAAATCCAATAAAATAAAATAATACCAGATCACTTTAACCAGTTTAGACTACCAGGGGCGCCCAGGTGGCTCATTCAGTTGAGGGTCCAACTTTGGCTCAGGTCATGATTTCTGATTTGTGAGCCCCACACCGGGCTCACTGCTGTTAGCCTGTCCATGCAGAGCATGCTTAAGATCCTCTGTTCCCCTCTCTCTACCCCTTCCCTGCTTGTGCTCTCCCAAAAAGAAAAAGAAAAAACAAGTTTAGATCACCAGACTGGCTATATAGTAGAAAGGCATATGTGTGTGCATATATTTTTTCCTTGGTGTAAACAAGTGATTTGCGAGGATCTTTTCATATACTTGTAAAGAAAAGAGAAAAACAAAGAAAAGGACAATAAAGTGAAGTGCCTTTTTAACTGCTTGAATGGGCTAATCAGCACTCATTTGCCCATTCATTCATTAATTCATTCAGTGACATTATTTAGGGCCAGCACTGACATTCAAGGGTGAATAAAATATAACCTTTTACTTTCTTGTAAGGAGGAGGAGGGAGGGGTAGGAGGGGGAGGGGGAGGGGCAGTGGCAGCAGTGTGGTAATAATGAGGTGTCCAGACTCTAGAATGGTGGTGAGTTAAATCATTATTTTCAGATCAAAATAAACATGACTATATTTTTAAGTGAAAAGCAATCTCTCTTTAAATTTCTAAAATAAAAACGATTTACAGAAGTTTTTTGTTCATGGCAGACTTATGTGGAAAAACCCCAAGATACCCCTAGTGTATGGTACCCAAGACTTTTCTAAACCTTTAGGAAGCTGCAGTGAGAAAAGATTAAGAAACTCTGCCATCTGATGCTGTCACCTTGCTGTAGAGGGACACTGGTCCTACCTGAGGAAGTGATTTTTGTATGCAACAGCCATCCATCTAATAGAAGCTGCTTATAAAATACGGTTTACTGCACGCGGTTGCTTCATTCCCAGCTAATTAATCCATCAGAGAGAGCCTCCAGTAGTAATTACTTTCACTCCTGTCCAATCAACCTGGGCCAGATTTATACCCGTGACCCTGAGAGAAGACTCTAATCTCAAACGTCTGGATATGCCTATTATAATATCTTCTGGCATGTTTAGGATAGTGATAACAGTTAATGAAGGATATTCTTTTATTTTTAATCTGGCACCAGAAAACCCAAATTGGGTCATCATGCCAAAAGGGGTTAGGGCTTAATTATACTGAAAACTCTTTAAATTCTCACAATGAGCCAATTTCACCTTTCTGAAGTGAATATTATTTATTTGTTAGATTCTGAGATCCTGCTTCTCAAACAGGAGGCATTCGGTCAGCTAAGCATCCGACTTCGCCTCAGGTCATGATCTCGCAGTTCATAAGTTTGAGCCCTGCTTAGGGTGAGCTCAGGCCCCTCTTCAGGCTTGATGCTGATAGTGTGGGGCCTTCTTGGGACTTTCTGTCTCGGTCTGCCCCTTGCTCACTTGCACTTTCTCTCAAAAAAATAAATAAAATAAAAAATAAAACCTGGCGACTTGAAATGGCCTATTCTATGTGACTATTTTGATGCGGCTGAGTCAAAGCAGCTATGGTAAGCTGTGGAAACTTTTTTCTGATCAAGTAACACGGGCAATGTACGTTCTTGGCTCTCCTCTCACCCTGGAGTGTGACCTGTACCAGAGGTCTATGACAACATCAGATGGCAGAGATCATCGATAAGGGAAGATGTAAACAATGAGTGCACATTACTTGCATGTAAAAGGAAAATAAGACGTATTTTGAGGTGGCTCTTTCAACTCAGCGGCACTGAAACTTTCCCTGTATCTCATCATAATCTCTTCATTGACCTTTTCCAGAGGCGAGGAATACTCCTTTCAGCAGCCTCCCTTCCATGCGTAGAGTGGGTGAAGACTTCGTGAGGGTGAGTGGAAGGGATGGGGGAGTTATTTTCCTCCAGGAGTCCCTACGTGCCAACGAATGCATGGATCTTCTAGACCAGGGGGTATCAAACTGCACTGTCATCAGAATGATCTGGAAGGCTTGCTGACACAGGCGAGGCTTGGGTCCCAATCCTAGAGGTCTTGCTGGAAAGTGAGAATGAACAATTTGCATTTCTTACAAGTTCCAGAGGGATCATGACTCCAGGCGTGCAGAGGCGCACCTGGAGGGCACCCAGCCTAGAACGAGGCTGGTCTTCAACCCCAGTGTGGGTGCACACTAAGAACTTCTTAGATAGATGCAAGATCTCATATTTGAAGGTATATAAACATATTACAACAGAAAATGTACTTAGCTTCTCTCCTCTAGTTTGTCAAAAGCCTGTCAGTACCTCTCTACCCATTTTCAATGAGTGTTCTCAGTCCTACAAAACGCCAGCCCCGAATCTCTGCACAAGATGACCTCTTCCTTCTGTCTTGCCCGGCAAGCAAGCTGTCACTCTGCTGAATTGCCTTCTGGTTTTTTTCTTCGAAATCCCCGCTCATTTCCACTTCCGTAGGTCCAAAGCCGGCCCATTCCCATTCTGACGTGCACATCCCATTCTGAAACTGCTCCTTCCTCACAAGTCACTCTGGCATTAAGACATTTGTACCCTGTGTTACGGTCTCATTCCCACAGGATCCTGATTCTTCTGATCTTTTACTGACAATCCTATTTTCTCTGCACGCAGTATTCCCAAGGCCAGACTCTGTTATCCCTCTTCATTTTAACAGTATTGGAGAAGCAATTCTGTGCAATGGTTAAGGGCTCCACTTACACTGTTGAAAGCACCTGTGTTCAAATCCTATCCTTACTGCTAACTGTGTTAGCTTAGGCGTGTTATTAGATCTCTGTCATATGCAAAATGTGGATAATAATGCCTGACCTCATACGGTTGTTATGAGGTACGAGGACTAAGTTAATTATTCTTTGTAAATGGTTTCATACAACACCGGGCACACACACAGCAAGTATAAAAAGTGTTTGTTGGATAAATTAGAAGTTTTTATTTCTTCCTAAATTTAAGACTCATCCATCAATATTTCAGAAAAAGCAGGGTTTTTTTTTTTAATTTTCTTCTAACGTTTTATTTTTTTTTTAAGAGACAGAGGGACAGAGTGTGAGGGAGGGGCAGAGAGAGAAGGAGACACAGAATCTGAAGCAGGCTCCAGGCTCTGAGTTGTCACAGCACAGAGCACGACGTGGGGCTCGAACTCAGAAATCACAAGATCAGGACCTGAGCCGAAGTTGGAAGCTCAACTGACTGAGTCACACAGGTGCCCCCAGAAAAGGCAGTTTTATCCTCAATATTGCTTAGAAATTCATTTGTTCATATTTTGGTTAAAATTAGTATTTTTCTCCCTTCGAGTCTTCAACAGATTGCAGGCTTGCTTCTGCCGCTGAGCTCTTCACCTTGCAAGGTTGCCCTCAACCTTCCACCCTCAAATCTAAAGGCTTCTTCTCTGTCCCTATTTTCCTCCAATGCATCTTTAAAGGCTGTGGAACAATGTATCTTTGCCCACACTGTCATGATTTGGATTGATTTTTAAAAAGTTTACACTATTTTCTTTGCTTAAGTAATAGTTTTCTTCCTTATTACCAAATTAGCCTGTGTCCAATACCAAAGAAACATACCCAAAAAGCACAATTAAGTGTAATGAAAATCCCAGAATTCTAAAGATGTATCAACTAGCATGTATATATAAGACTACTGAGACTCCTCTGTGTCACATATTTCTTTCGAAGGGATGGTCTAAGCATCAGGTGAAAGAAGGTCAGAGGAGAGCTCAACGTCATGGATCAGGCTTCATCTACTCTGCGCTATTCAGGCCCCAAAATTGTACACTCTGCAGATCCACACAAAAGTCCTAGTTCATTGGGCCTACTCTCCTTAAAAGGAAATTTCATAACCATGGTTTTTTATAATGTTTATTTTTGAGATAGAGAGTGCAAGCAGGGGAGGGGCAGAGAAAGGGGGAAAGAGGATCTGAAGTGGGCTCCGTGTTGACAGCAGTGGACCCGATGTGGGTCTCGAACCCATGAATCATGAGATCATAACCTGAGCCGAGGTCGAACACTCAATCAATGAGCCACCTGGGCACCCCTCATAGCCATGTTTTAGTACTGGCATATGACTGTGGGGATCCCACCCCCCCAGACCCACCGTAATTGCCATATTGAAGTATCTATTCTCTCCTCTTTCTGAAAGGTCATCTGATAAATATGCTTTTCTCAGTTTCATTGTACTCCCAGCGACGCTCAGTGTCCCATATAGACTGCCACCTGAGGAGGGACCTGGCTGATTGCCAACCCCCCCACTGGGCTCAGGCATATTTTTGTCATTTCATAAAATGGTCATCTGCTGGGATGTTTACAAGTACTGTCCTACAACATGATTTTCAGTGGATGAACAGGAGTCCATGGTATCAGGGTGTCAAATTTATGTAAAGAATCCCATCATTTTGACACTTATATTTCCTGTATCTTCATGGTATCCACAAATACACTGTACTAGTTATGTACTAGTTATGTATCTCTGCCTATAAATCTTTACATTTATAATGTGTTCTTTCCTTAAAAGGAAGTCTTAGAAGAAAACTGGATGGTTCAGATAATATGAGTATCTTAAGGCATCTCATACATACTTCCCTCCAAATAGGTTGTGTCAATTTCTACGTTATATAGATATGAACAATAAAACCAAGAGAATATTTGATGAAAGAGTGTTTCTGGGGTGAGGGGCGTCTCGGTGGCTCAGTCTGTTAAGCATCCAGCTATAGCCCAGGTCATGATCTCACAGTTTCTGAGTTCGAACCCCACATCGGGATCTCCACTGTCAGCACAGAACCAGCTTCAGATTTTCTCCCCCCACCTCTGCCCCTTCCCCCACTCACACTCTCAAAAATAAATAGATACATAAATAAATAAAAAGTGTCCCTGGGAAATGGAACCTGAGACTATGAGGTAAGTACATGTTGGGGGTATATGAGGAACAATTAAGGTGGGCAGTATGGTTTGAACTGAGTGATTGCAAGGGAAGTGGTAGGAAATGAAGTCCCAAAGGGAGCAGGGCCAGATGGTGGGGTAGCCTTGAAGGACAATGCAAGAACTTGGCCTTTGACTCTGAATAAGATGCAGCACCCATGGAACGTCTTGAGCAGAGAATACACATGATGTGACCTTTCTTAGCAGATTATTCCGGCAGCTGTGTTGAGAAGCGACAATGTTAAGAACAGAGAAAAGACACATGAGATGGCCATGACAGACTTAGAACAGAGTGCTGCCCGTAGTAAGAGACCTCACATTTTAAATGTATTTTGATGTTAAAACTGACAAAAGAGTTGTTAATTGACTGCATACGTGGTGCTAGAGAAAGACAAGAGTCAGGGGGCGCCTGGGTGGCTCAGTCAGTTAAGCATCTGACTCATGGTTTCAGCTCAGGTCATGATCTCACAGGTCATGAGTTCAAGCCCCACATCGGGCTCGATGTGGAACCAACTTGGGATTCTCTTTCTTCTCTCTCTGCCCCTTCTCCAGCTTACTAACTGTCTCTCTCAAAATGAATAAACTTTTAAAAAAGAAAAAAAAGACATCCACGAGTCAGGACTAACTAAGTATCTTCATTTGAATGGAGTTGTCATTGAACAAGATTAGGAAAACTGGAGAAAGAGGGATTTTGAGAGGATAGAAATTGGGACCAGCTCAAGTCTCAGACAGAAAGGCTCAGAAAATACCACACCTGGATGGGCTAAGGACTGCATCAACAAGCTAATTAACTATGTTAAAAGGGATGGAATGCATAATAATCTGCTTTATTTTCCCAATACACCAGCCACATTACTCCTTGTGCATTTTACCTGCAATCTGCATGCTCTCTTGACTGGTATGGTACCAAAACATGTAACTTGAGGCCAATCATTTAATCTTTCTGAAACTTTGTCGCCTCAGTTATGATATAGGAAAATGAAGGCAACATTATTTAATCGCAAGAATTAAATGAAATAATGGATGAAAGGGGACTAGCACAATACGTGGCACGCAGTGAAATTTCAAAGAATGCTAGTTCCCTGACACCCCGGGCAAATCATAAATCCCTTCAGAACAGAAACTTGACCTGCACATCCCTGACTGCATACTGTAAGTTACCTTGTATATAGCGCATGGACGATACTTATTTACTTACCTAGAATAAGTACTTAATAAGCACACTTTTTTTTAATCTTTTATTTATTTTTGAGAGAGAGAGAGAGAAACAGAGTGTGTGTGGGGAAGGAACAGAGAGAGAGGGAGACACAGAATATGAGGCAGGCTCCAGGCTCTGAGCTGTCAGCACAGAGCCCGGCACAGCGCTCGAACCCCTGAACCGTGAGATCACAACATGAGCCGAAGTCAGATACCTAACCCACTGAGCCACCCAGGCACTTCAATAAGCACGTTTATAACTGCCATTCCCAAATCATATATTAGTTACATATATAATCCTTTGTACTTAACATTCGTATCAATTCTCTGTAGCCAAGAGGTAATTTCTGGTGAAGTGTATTCTGCTAACAACTGCTTTCATGGTGTTTACACTTTACTTCGAATTTCCAGTATAAAGCTCAGGCACGAATCATTTTCTACATACCCCACTCAACTCCTCCATCAAGACCAAGGGACTCGCTGTCCTCTCTCCAGCAGGCCCGGGAACACTGAATTTAAGTCCGGGAAGGACGGAATCAGGGTAGCTGCGTCCAGGATGTCTGCGCTATCATCAGAGTGGCTGTCACATGGGGGTGTCCTGTGACAGTCAGCTGTGACACACTCACCTGGGGGTCCTGGGAGGGCTGGGAACACAGAACGCCCCCTCCTCCTCCTCCATGTTTACGTTCTGTCACCCATGGAGGAGCAGCAGCTTGGGGTGCTTCCCGAACTCTCCACAACTCTAGATAATTGCCTCGCTGTTACTTGACACTGCCTGAGAGAGTCAGAGAAACAGATTTTCTTCAGACTGGATGCACTCCAGATAATAAGCTTCGCGTACTCCATTCACGTCGTGAGACTAAGGCGCCGGATGCACAGGCTTCAGGCCACCTTGTGAAGGGGAAACGTCTGCACACAGTTCAGATTAGGCGCCCTGATTAAGGTCCCCAGCAACCTAGCAAAGGCACTTTTCTCTTGTTTACCATTTCAGCAAGTACGCCCAATCACAAGGAGACATCTAATCAGCTAATTGACTAAATTCAGACAGGATGTCAGGAAACTATTTCCAGACAAATTAGTATTTATCTTCTCTTTCAAGGTCTGCAGGACAGGAAATTCCCAAATCTTTAGCAATTTATGCTAGAACTACGTGAACTTCACCATCAAAAAAAAAAATTCTTATTTCCAATCTAACCCCCCTCACAGTTTGTAGCTTGTTCTGTTTTGTTTTCTTTTTTGACCACGTAAATCTGTATTCTGCAAAGGCTTTTAAAACTCCATGCTACCTTAATTCCAATGGCAACTTAGGTGGACAACTGGGCTAGAAAAAGAAAAAATATGCTTAGTGCTTTCTAAGCAGATCATCTCTGGGTTTTTTTTTTTTTTTAATGTTCATTAAGTATGTCAAGTAAACATCTCGAAAAAATGACTTTTGTGCGTTCTTAAGCCAATTACAAATCTCAATTTAAATCGCAACTGCTTCTGTGTTATTGGAAGTAGCGACGTGAAAATGAAATGTATTTGGTTATTTATTTAGATCTTCCTTCCTTCTAGAAAGGCTGTGAGGTGGATAGAAATTTAGGCTGTTACTTCTCAGTGCAGTAGGTCAGAATTAAATTAGATAATAAAGCAAATACCAAGATTCTCATGGCTGGTCCCAGTTCTGTGCATATTTATAAAATTATAAGTGACTACAGTTTAACACATGTGCAATTGAGTGTTAAGTGCATGTGGTTTTTTTTATACATACATAATTTTAGTCAACTTTTAAGTCGGTCTGTGTGGCCATGTAATGATAGGAATCTCAACTGCCTGGCCTAAATGATCACCTAGGGAACGTAAAGTTCATGGAAATGAGCAGGGTGCCATTCGTTAGCATGTCAAGGATGCTTCTTCAACAGGATGCCATTAAATTATTGTGGTGATAATTGAGACACTAAAAAGAGACAGATGCTGGGCCTGTAGTTCCTAAGATCTTATAACCCATTAGCAATTAAATTTCAATGAGCTAACATAACTTCACTCTCACTAAATTAACAACTGGGAATATTCTTTCTGAAGCTTTTTCCGGGTGGGTTTTTGCCAGATTTTAAAAAGCAAAATGGAGGGACGCCTGGATGGCTCAGTCACTTGAGTGTTCGGCTTCGGCCCAGGTCATAATTTCATGGTTTGTGGGTTTGAGCCCCGTGTCGGGAGCCTGGAGCGTGCTTCAGATTCTGTGTCTCCCTCTCTCTCTGCTTCTGCCCGACTTTTGCTCTGTCTCTGTCTCTCAAAAATAAATAATTTTTTTAAAAAAGTTAAAAAGAAAAGATTATATCCCAGTTCTATCCCTTACTTACAGATACCTTGGCAAGTTATATATTGTAGTTGTTGCGGAACTTTTCTGTGTGCCGTTATGGGCTCAACTGTGTCTTCCCAAACTTCCTATGTTGAAGTATTAACTTCCAGTATCTCCGAATGTGACTGTATTTGGAAACAGGGGCTCTCAGGAGATAATTCATGAAAATGAGGTCACTAGAGAGGGGCATTCGTCCAACATGACTGGTTTCTTTATTAAAAAAAAAAAAAAAGATTAGGATGCAGAAAGACACAGAGAGAAGCACATCTGAAGATAGCAGAAGCAATATACAAGCCAAGGAGTGAGGTCTTGGGAGAAACCCACCCTGTCAGCACCTTGATCTTGGACATGTAGCCTCCGGAATGGTGAGGAAATGCATTTTTCTTGTCTAACGCACTCAGGTTGTGCTACTTCTTTATGGCAGCCTTGGAAAAGTCATACTGATACATGTGCCAGAGTCTAATCACACCAATATTTGCCCAAGGTGTTTGCCTCCCTGGGAAGGTTTGAGGTCAGCTCATTGTGCAAGCTGCAAAATGTTACACTACAGTGAATTCTTACACTTCTTGTTTTAAACCGGCTGCTGCTGCAAGATGTGAAGTCTGTGTAATTTGTCCTGAATTCCCAGTGTTTCACACAAGTCCTGGACACATACAGGTGTTCCAAAATAGTCTGTGAAAGGAAGGTTAGAAGGAAGAGAGAGAGAGACAAAGGGAGGGCGACCCATGCCCGAAGAACTTAGAGAATAACTAAGTAAAAGTATAACCCAGGTAGAGTCTGAGCAGAAAACTGAAGGCATTAATAAGACTGACCATGATGAATACTAAGCCAATCTTTACTAAAGTAGATGTTCTAATATGCTTCAAGTTCAAGGCCAGAATCAAGAAAGGAGACAGTCAGCTTATCTACCTATAATAGAGGCGTACAGGTGTGAGGATCCAGGCAAGTACTCAAAACCTCAAACAGTACATACTTTACCATCTAATAGCATTGTGAAATACTCAAGAACCCCAACATGAAGTTTCACTGTGTTTCAAGGGACGGCAATGCATTTAGGCCATTAGATGACAGATTTCAATGTCAAGAGAGCATCTTCTGGATGCCTGGGCAGCTCAGTGGGCTAAGCATCGACTCTTGATCTTGATCTTCAGGCCATGAACTCACGGTTCATTAGTTTGAGCCCTCATCAGGCTCTGCACTAAGAGCACAGAGCCTGCTTGGGATTCTTTCTCTTTCTCTTTCTCTCTCTCTCTGCTCCTACCCTGGTTTTGCACGTGCTTGCTCACTCGCTCACTCTCTCTCTCTCTCTCTCTCTCTCTCTCAAAATAAACACACATTTAAAAAAAGAGAAAGCATCTTCACTGAGGACACCTCAGGTACAGAGAATGACTCAATGCAACAAACAATTAGCGAGCACCTTCCTGGAGGAGGCGCTCCGCTCAGTTTTGAGGAAACAGAAAAGTGACTAAGTCCCGGGTCCTGGTCCCAAGAACTTGTAAAACTGCTATTTTGGAAATGATTCCTATTTTCTCATCCAAATAAGCAAAATATCAGCAAATACACACCTGTGTTTGTATAGTTACATAAAAATAAATAGCAGCACAGTGAGGCTGGAAAATAACAATTACATCTCAAATAATCCCCCTGAAGCCTAAAATAATTTATTTGCATTTTCCAAAAAGGAAATTGGAAGTTAAAAATGCACACAGGCGCTTAGCAAATGCCTACTGAATGGAACAGAATTAATTCTGTTCCAGTCAACAGCAAATACATGCGGGTCAGCTAGTGGAGGTGGGTCAAGGATATAGCTTGTGGTTAAAAAGAGATGAAAAAACAACAACTGAAAATTCTGTTGTGGATTGTCCAGGTGTCAAAGGTCAGCTCATGACCGGAAGATCTGTAAATATGTAATTCGAAACCTTCCCAAGAGAGCCTTCGAGATATTTGAAAATATGCCTCTTCAGCAGATTTCCAGGGCTTTGTCTGCTTCTGTTCTCAGACATCCATTTCGACCGCTAAACACCTGTGTGCGGCAGGATCTGCACGGCATTCTGAAGGAGTAGACAATGCAATGGAGCCTATCACCCTGAAATTACTTTTATTCCTACTTTCACTCCTCATTCTAGACTGCAAGGGAGCAAGCAGATAATCTGAGGACATGCGGACAGGATACTCTTGAGTCAGCAGTTCTAGAAAGGCCCTGGGGTCTGAATGTGGATGTCCCGGAGCTGGCTATATGGACAGATGGTGGACAGCCAGGGGAGCAGTGAGGACCTTTTGGCAGAGACCTACACTAAAGCCCAGCTTAGCCTTGAGCTGATACTATTACTCCTTTGGTAGAGAGAGTAACAATAACCACTGTGTATTTAAATGCCTGCCATGTGTTGCAAACTGTGTAATATAATTTGGGTAACCTACCCACAGTGCCCTCATAGGTACCCCAAAGATTCACATTATTGGGTATGTTTTATATGGTCAATGTGAGTAAATCCCAAAGCATCACAAAGCGAAGGCAAACAGTAGAATGTGTGCCGAGGTCAGTGTGATTGTTGATCTGCTACAGTACTGAAAACTCAAAACAGGGGCACCTGGGTGGTGCAGTCGCTAAGCATCTGGCTCTTGATCTCGGCTCAGGTCATGATCTCCCGGTTCCTGAATTCTAGCCCCACAACCCTGCAAGCCCCGCATCATGCTCGGTGCTGAGGGTGCAAAACCTGCTTGTGATTCTGTCTTTCCTTCTCTCTGCCCCTCCCCCACTTGTGTGCATGGGGGTGCTCTCTCTCTCTCAAATAAAGTTAAAGCTAAAAAAAAAAAAAAAAGGAACCCAAACCTGAAACAGAACCGAGCATACCTTCTCAGCCTCCAATTCCTAACATACCTCTGTGTCACAATCCCATTTTGATAGGACTCTCAAACAGTGGTGCACTGATTGTTTTTAAATTTCCTGCCACAGAGAATTTGTTTACTTCTGTGGGAGGGATTCCCCTCCCATGGTCAAGTCACTGAACGTGCAAATGGAAAGGGATGCTCAGGTCCTTTCCCCCAATTCCTGCTACCAAAGGACTCCGGCATTCAAGCTTGGAGAATGGTTTCCATTTTTCTATGAATTAGAGTACATTCGGGTTATCCCTAAAATATCAGCACACTTACACACCTGCAATCCAATATATCTCCTTTTTTAGGAGAATGTGCCATGCATGTAAATGGCATTATGATGTGTATTAGAAATGGGGAAAAAAAAACAACCCAAAACTGAAGTGAATGCCATAAATCTACAAAAACTGGCCTTGCTGATGAAGAAGTTTGTTGAAACCTATGTTTTCACATGCCGGTCAGTAATCTAACTACATCTGAGTCGGCTGAGAGGTCACTAAACTATAGATCCCTGCCCATTCTCCAGAAAATGAGAAAATGGCCTGAAGGCGGGAACGTGAGACTGCAACAAAGCAGTGTCATTCTGAGTGTCCAGGAGGACAAGGTGAGTGACAGGGTTCCTGCTCAACCTACTACCCCAGTTTCAAGAGCTATGGGAGTCAACTCTCCGTTAGTTGCACCAATGGGAACTTGACTCAGTATAAGGACTTTGTGTCCTCAATAGCGCCTCTCCTATAGATGACAGTCTTGGCTGAGCCCACAGATCCAGCCTCCCTGTGAAGGTATGTGGAGACAATGCCTCCGGGCTCCTTGCAAGCCCAAAGGACATGTCTGGACCTTTGGAACGAAGGTGTCAAGGGACTCCTACACATACACTGGCAGGAGCAAAGTTTGAACTAAGCCTCTTACCCGAATCGGGGCAGCAGGGAAGGTATTCACCAGTTAAACACGTGGTATCAGTAGGTGGTAATGTGTAAATAAAAGTGGCCCATGAAAACCTAGATTTGGAAGATACTGGATTAAGGAGTCATAAGTGAATTATTGAAGGAAATCTCAGAGCATTATTCAAATAAGTTCTGAATCATCAAAAGCAGGACATAATACATAGTGCTTCTGAAACATATTTCACCATGGAATTTGTGTGTGTGTGTGCGCATCTGAGATTAATGTTTGGTGGTGTGAGATACAGGCTGGCATAAGGAGATCAAAATACTTAATTTTAGTTATAATTAGTTTAAGTGGAAAAGGTAAGAGCCTACGACCCCATGACGATCTAACCTTCTAGCTGGGGACAAAGACGCTTCATGGTCCTTGTAAATGTCTCCCACCAGTCAATGTAGCAGAGTTTCAATTTTGACTTCTTTTTTAAATGTTTACTTATTTATTTTTGACAGAGAGAGAGAATGTGGGAAAGTGGGGGATGTGTGTGTGGGGAGAGAGAGAGAGAGAGAGAGAGAGAGAGAGAGAGAATCCCAAGCAGGCTCCATGCTGTCAGCCCAGAGCCCAATGCGGGATTCAATCTCACAAGCCATGAGACCATGACCAGAGCCGACTCAAGAGTCAGTTGCTCAACTGAGCCACCCAGGTGCCCCAAATGTCTACTTTTCATTGGATGTTTTATGTACATTTTGATGATCTGTGACAGAAATGGCAATTTTCAAGGGTCATTTAGTAAATATTTTAAATTTTGCAGGCTACATATGGTCTCTGTCATATGCATCAATGTACACACTTACTTTACATCCTTTTCCAACTGTAAAAAAAAAAAAGGAAAGAAAGAAACAGAAACAAAGCAAAAAACCTTTTAGCTCACGGACCACACAAAAACCAGCTGCAGAGTCAATCTGACCCACAGACTATAGTCTGCTGACCCCTGATCTATGGTAACAGTTTCAAAGTTCATTGAAGGACTCAGCATCAAACTGAAGGACAAAGTTTAGATGTTCTCATAAAGGCTTCCTACTCCTCCTCACCCAAGCTTTTGTGGTATCAGAGTGTCGGAGTCTCTAAGAACAGGCCTATTATTCTATGCTTGTGAGAATACATGGTCCCTCACGACAGCCAGCTTCCAAGATAGCCCCAGTGGCCCTCCCCCTCCCTTGTATTCACAGTTTGGCATCATCCCTCCCATACTGTCCAACATGGTTATGAGTGATCAGCAGAATGTGGTAGAAGTGTGTGCTATCTGCCCACCTTGCTTTCACACTCCTCCTGAGATCACTGGCTCTGGGGAAGAACCAATGTCATATTGTGAAGACATTCCAGTGGTGCGAGTTGTAAAGCAACTAAGGCCTCCTGCCAATAGCCAGCAAGGGACTGAGGCCTTCTGCCAACAGCAGGGTGAGTGAGCCATTTTGGAAGTGAATCCAACAGCTCTAGGCAAGCCTGGAGAGCCCTGCATCCCAGGAGAGAGCTAAACTGCAACCTCGTGAGATCCCCTGCACCAAAAGGACTCACCGAAGCGAGGCCCAATGCCTCACCCACGGAAACTGCAGGGTAATAAATATTTGCGTGTTTAAGTTGCTAAGTTTGGGGATCAATCAGTTACAGAGCAGTAAGTAATATACAACTGCTTACCTTTTGGACACAGCCAACTTGATGTTATGAATGTTGTCTGTTTATTTATTTTGAGAGAGAGATAGTGTGTGTGTGAATGGAGCAGAGCAGAGAGAGAAAGGGAGAGACAGAATCCCAAGCAGGCTCCACACTGTCAGCAGGGAGCCTGATGTGGGGCTCAAACCTATGAACTGTGAGAATCAGACACTTGACCGACTGAGCCACTCAGGCACCCCTTGATGTCATGAGTATTTTTTGTTAATCCCTTTGCCACAAGCATTTTTATGTAGGTCTATTTTAGCAACTCTGTTTGAACTTTACAAAAAAGTAACCAAACACATATATTATACAAGTTCAACTCTTCTCTTGCCGGCTCTGATGTACACAGATAGGGAGACTTGGATGAGATAAGGGATGGGCTGATGCCTGGAGCTGAAGACGAGAGAAGAGTGGGGATTAGGTATGGACAGGGAATGGGATACAGATCAGAGATGGGTCAGAAATAGGGTTATGGTAAGCCTACTTACATCCTTTAATAACGTCTAAATGACCCTTATTCTTGGCCAGGTCCAAACTGACTTGTCCTGCTTCATTTTTTGAATAACCAAATGATTATCCAGTTGATACACATGCAGGCCAAGAAGATTTAAGACAAGCCAATTCAAATTAGCTGGATAATTACTCTCTATCCCTACCAACCCACTCCGTTCTACCCACAATGACTCATTTATACATTCACAAATACCAATCCACTGAACCTATTTTATCAAGTGAAACAAATACAAGCTACTGGAAGGCAAGTGTCCTTTGTTCTCGATCTTTGTCCCCTTCTCAGTGCCTAACACGGAACCAAACACATAGTATGAACCAAAGTAGAACAGACCGAACTACAAATAACATGGGACTACCAGTTACAATAGATCGCTTCTATTCCCATTTAATAGCTTATAAGAATCACTTTAATTCTCTCATTTTCAATGAGCTCATTGGAAAACAGGGATAATAATACTTTCTCCCAGGGCTATTTTGAGGCTCAAATTGAATGATAAATGCAAAAGAGCTCTGGCAACTGGAAATCTATGGAAATGTTAGGTGCTATTAAAACAAAGCTCCATAAATACGCACTGAGTTAATCTATTCAAATGCTTTAGAGGCTTCGATATTTTTTTCTAAAAATATGAGTCAAGTTTCTTTAAATGTATCCGTTAACAACTGTGTTTCTCTATTAAAGGCAAAAGGCAGGTCTGCATTTTAAAGAAGTAAAACATGGTAATTCTGATATGATCCATTTATATCAGCATAAATATATAAGGAGGAAACTCTTAACACTTTATGTATACCTCGGGTTGGTTTGCTTCTGCTCTATAGGAATTAGTACACATCCCCACCTGTGGTTAAAATGCATGACTTCAGTTTGAAAATCTATTTCTGTGACTTTAGGAATGTGATGTTAAATGCATCCTCTCTCAATCATATGGTGAGATGCCTGAGATGTTGCATTTTCTTTATTACAATTCAGTTCTCTTGTTCCAAATTCCTCTTTGTTTCAATTTCTTAAACTTCTGAAACCAGGGCATGCTGCTCGGTAATGGATTTGCTATTCGTTATTTTCTGGCACAGGAGTAGCTTAACTGAATCATTCACAGTCCATCAGTCTAAGAGGTCCTACTCTGGCACTGCCATAGGGCGCCAGGATATTATTAATGTCGAAAATATACAGATCCGCATATATGACCCCAAGTGCTTTGAATCCAATGAGAGCAAGAGAGAGCTTTTTGATTGTGAGAAGGGAATTTGATCTTGCAGAAAAATCTTGCCAGAAGCTCTATTCTCAGACTAGACAAACTAGCAATTCACACAATTGAACATATTTTGGCATCAATTCAGGTAAAAAAAGAACCCTTTATGTTTTCAAATCAAGTAGAAAATGTTACATGTTATCTGATTCAATGTAATAAACATTGCCTGTGTGTATTACGTACCAGTCATGGCGCTGTGTGCTATGAGGGTACAGAGATGGCCTTTGCCTCTAGGGGCTTCTGCATCTAGAGGACATGCAGATAAAGGAGACATACAGAAAGGGATATGATTAATTCTGAATAGAGAGACCCACAGCACTAAATGTCAGCCTGCAACAGGATTCTAGTAGGCAGAAACCGAATGGGACACATGGCCATCCAGGCAGAGGAAACAGTCTTAAGTGGAAATGCGGAGGCAAAAAAGTATTTAAGGACCATAGAGGATAAATATTTTATAAGGCTTGGATTTCATATTCAAAGGGTGAATTTGGATTTGAAATTGAAAAGGGGGTCGGGGATCCAATTGACAGTACCACTCTATGACATTTGGGGTTTATTTTGAAGGGAACTGGGGTTCATTGTCAAATGTTGACAAACAGAATTTGTGAGGTCTGCTTTATTAACCTTTGCTTTAAAAAGATAATTCTAAAAACAGCATGAGGACTGGTCTAAGGAGATAAGAGACTAAAGACAGGGATGGTAATTAGTCCTGAAGGGATATGCCTGAAGGAAGATATTGGCAATCTGAATAGAAAGGAAAGGGTTAATTGGGGCTGACACAGAAGCTGATTGGATGGGTGGGGGAATTCGGATATGAAATAATCTAGAAGGAATCTGAAGTTTCTCCATGGGTAATGAGAGGCTGTGATGGGCTAGTGCTGATCAGTAAATGGAAGCATCAAGTTATACCAATGAGCTGCACTCAGAGATCCATACACGAGAATCTACTTATGGATGCAAAGAAACAAGGCTGGAAGCAATTCTTCTTCCTCATAGAAGAAGAACAGAGAAAAACACATCTGAAAGTGATGTGTAAGTAAAAGATGACGACTCCCAATGAAAGGGTCTTAGTGCACATGGGGAATAAACAGTGGTCAGTCTCCAGTATACAAGTCTGGGTTTCTGCCCAAGGGAGCCAGACTCACCGCTGGGATGGTGGCAGGTTTCTGTGTGGTCTCTGAGACCCGGATGGTGGAACGAAGAATAACCCTAGAGGAACAGTAGGTCAAATTCCAGAAGAGCTTATAGAGACATGGAGGCAGCCCAAATTGAATGACTTCCCAGGTATTCAGCCAGGCGGAATCAGGTTCAATACTCATAAAATTTCAACAGTGGCAGCACAGTGGTAAGGTTGGTGTTGGCAGCGTTACCTATCAATCACTGAGCTAAGACAGTTTTATCTTTTTTTAAGATGGTTTTATCTTAATTAAATATATTAATATCGCTCTACAGGCAAGAGTAGATATCCCCAGTAGTATGGAGAGCTGGGAATGGAGAGATTTTCCAATAGGACGATAATCTACAAAACTAGTTAAGAAAAATGAACAGACAGACAAGATGGTGCAGACAGTGCACAAGATAGTGTGGGCAATGCAGCTCTCTCCACTCCTCAAGCTCGGCTGCTCCTCAGAGTAACACTGTTACTCTGAAATTATAGATAAGAAGATAGACTGTGAGGGGCGCCTGGGTGGCTCAGTCAGTTAAGCGTCCGACTTCGGCTCAGATCATGATCTCATGGTTCGTGGGTTGAAGCCCCACATCAGGCTCTAGGCTGTCAGTGAGGAGCCCGCTTCAGATCCTCTCCCTCCAGATCCACTCCCTCCTTCTCTCTGCCTCTCCCCTGCTTGTGTTCCTTCTCTCTCCTTCAAAAATAAATAAACGTTAAGAAAATAATAAAAAAAAGAACTAAAGAAAAAAGACAACAGAATGAATTTAAGATGTTTTCTCTGGGTCACACAATGGAATTATTGCAGCTAGAAACTGAGCATGTAATTAGTCTGAGGGGCACCCAGCTGGCTCAGTTGGTAAAGCATGGGACTCTTGGTCTCAGGGTTGGAAGTTTGAGCCCCACGGTGAGTGTAGAAATTACTTTAAAAAAAAAGATAATTAATCTGAGAAAAATCTCTCTTAAGAGGTAGACCATGAGTGTGGAAGAAAGCAAGAAACCTGAAATGGCAGAAGCCTTTCCAGGTGGACCTATATAACACCGGGACAGGGGGTAAAATGGGAAAGGGGGACAGAAAATATCAGCCAAAGCCCATAACTAGGACAGAGTACACAGGAAAGCATGCCAAAGAGAACCCAATGCCATCTTGAAAGACACACAGGACTTCTAATTTCCAGAACGGAGACCCTACATCGGTGAACTTCGAGGAACCTTAGCAACAATGTGTCTTCATCATGTAGGTGATTTGTTTCTCCTACTTCCACCTTTGCTCAACTTTTTTTAAATGTTCTTTTATTTTTGCAACAGAGCAGGGGAGGGGCAGAGAGCCAAGGAGGTAGAGAATCACAAGCAGGCTCTCCAACACCAGCACAGAGCCGGATGGGGGCCTCGAACACCCAAATGGTGGGATCATGACCTGAGCCAAAATCAAGAGGTGGAGGCTCAACCGACTGAGCCAGCTGGGCGCTCCTGCCCAAGGTTTTAATTAGCTAGATGCTCCTAGTAACTTGTGAAAGCAAAAACAGGCCGCAGCGTAACATATGTGAAAGCCAACTTTCAGCTGGGAAAAGTTTACCCAGTGGGCAACTAGCGCTCAGGTTGTTGCTAAGAAGAGTGCACTACAGGTGCTGCAGACCTGTGTGTGTGTGTGTGTGTGTGTGTGTGTGTGTGTGTGTGTGTGTGTGTGTGTGTGTGAGAGAGAGAGAGAGAGAGAGAGAGAGAGCGAGAGCGCGCAAAAGTCATGCCATCTCACAACGGGAGGCTCCCTGAATCATAGTATGCCCAGGAGGCAGCAGCCCAGGAGGCAGCAGCAGCCTGGGACTGAGTTTCGTGGGGATCTGACTGCAGTCTACAGTTATCATTTCACATTCCTATTGTCTTCTTATAGAATGTGCCTTAATGAGTTGATTCAGGACCAATATAATTGGGAAAAAAGGTTGCTGAAAATGACTGGTTCCTACCGAGGAGTTTGCTTTACTCTCTGTGTTTCATACTAGGAAACAGAGAAAAAGACATACATTTATTCAGCCATTCATTTATCAAAACTTTTAAGTTATCTCTCCGTATCCAAAACTGTGGTTATCACTGAGAGCAGGACACAAAGATTAATAAAGGCGCTGCTCATCAGAAATTACAGCTTATAAATATATATATATGTATTGATATAACAGTGTAACGCTTCCCTTCTCAAACTAGGGCCTGGGAACATACTCTCAGGGTTCAGAGATTAATCTAGCAGAATATGTGAGGATATGTGACTCTTCAGAAACTTCAGAGGTAATACAATCAGGGGCGCCTGGAGCGTTCAATCAGTTAAGTATCTGACTTCAGCTCAGGACAGGATCTCACAGTTCGCGGGTTCAATCCCTGCTTCGGGCTCTGTGCTGACAGCTCAGAGCCTAGAATCTGCTTCAGATTCTGTCTCTCTCATTTTCTCTCTCTCTCTCAAAAACAAATAAATGAACATTAAAAAAAAGAGAGAGAAAGAGAAGTAAAACAAGCCTAATTTGGACCAGTTGGAGGTCTAGCTTATTATAACATTATCTTTCAAGGCCCAAATTGGTGTTTTTGTTTTAAAGGAAGTCAGTTGCAAGCTTGTGTTCGTGTTTTTCAATCAGGTTCATGTCCACGAGTACCCCTTTTCTTGTCCAGTACAAATGAAAGGAATGGCTTTATGATACAGATAATGAGATCTGGCTCTGCAGAGAACAAATCCTAGCATGGTGTGCCGTGTGAACAAAAGTGTGAAAGGGGAAAAGTCATGGAAGAAGTGAGGTGTAACAAAGCTCGGAAAACTGACAAGGTCCTTTATATGAACTATATTTTAGCTCTGAAGTATACTTTGCTTTCAGTAAAACATCATCATTGGGGTGTCTGGGTGGGTCAGTTGGTTAAACATCCGACTTTGACTCAGGTCATGATGTCATGGTTTGTGAGTTCGAGCCCCGCGTTGGCCTCTGTGCTGACAGCTCAGAGCCTGAAGCCTGCTTCCGATTCTGGGTCTCTGTCTCTCTCTCTGGGTCACCCCCAACATGTATTCTGTCTCTGCCTCTCTGTCTCTCAAAAATAAAAATTTTTTTAAAATCAAACACAAAACTTTAATTAAAATAACCATCATAATATTATTTGAATTGTGTATTTAAGGGTTTAAATAGTATGCTTTGGAAACAGCACATGCATGATTTTAGGTATGGAAATATTTAAGTAACATATGAAAATAAAACTGAAAAATAATTTCAGGGACATGATAATTATTCCTTTAAAAAGGGTCCACAGAATCAGCCAAGACTGAGAATCAACATTGCGTCACGCAGGGTCAGTCGCCCTGACGGCCTCCACTCCAAGCGCTGTGATAGCAGCTAAGACGCTGATCCCCTAAGGGCCCCTAAGGCCTTAGTAGGCCTTGTGTTAATGGGACTCTTCTGAGGCATTTGATACGATTTTTCATTTCCTTCTTTTTAAACTTCCTTTTTCTTCCAGTTACTGAAAACTCAGTCGTCTTCTACTTCCCTGGTCATTCCTTCTTTATCCTCTTCTGAAATGCTTATTCCTCCATCAGTCTAAGAGATACTGATGCTTCCAAGAGTTTTTCTCTCATTTCTTTTTATTTTTAGCACTTGACATGGGTAAATTCATCTTCTCCTAATGTTTCAGTTACTAACACTATGGTAATGACAGACTCTAAATTATGTGCCACCAAATCTCTCTCCTAAGCTCCACCTCTGTATCTACAACTGCATCGTGGGAATCTTCGCCTGGATGGTCCATAGCTGCCTTCTCAAACTCAGGATATGTAAAACTGAATTTATCAGCTAAATGCGCGCACATACACACGCAACCACTCAACTCCACATCTTTTTACTCTAGTGTCCGTCTCATGAATGGCACCCATTCCTCAGTCCTTCAGAATTTCTAGTCCGTATTCAAGTCAGTAGTCTGCAAGTGTATGAAGGAGTTAGTAGGGATGCAAGCAGACCTCAGCTTCATTCTTTCTTTACACTTTCTACTTTAAACCCACTCTGGGGGCTCCTGGGTGGCTCAGTCGGTTAAGCGTCCGGCTTTGGCTCAGGTCATGATCTCACAGTTCGTGGGTTCAAGCCCCATGTTGGGCTCTGTGCTGACAGCTCAGAACCTGGAGCCTGCTTCAGATTCTGTGTGTGTCTCCCTCTCTCTCTGACCCTCCCTTGCTTGCGCTGTCTGTCTCTGTCTCTCATAAATAAATAAAAAACATTAAAAAATTTTTAAATAAAATAAACCCACTCCACTGACTCGTTTGAACACCTATGGATAAAACAGTTGGGCAGCTTCAACTGGTTTTTCGGTCACTTTCTAATTCTACTTAAGATGGGATTCTTATTTTGTTTTATATGCTCACTGCGATTTCCCATGTGACTTTTTGTGATCTCTTTGCTGTCTAGTGATCCACTCTCCTGGGATCACCTAGTTCTCCAAGAGCCTCTTTAAGCAGTCTCTACCCAAGAGGACCTAGTCTGTCTCCCTTCCTATGGGCTCCCCATCCGGCCCACAGAAAATAAAACTCCATCTTTTTCAGCAACAGACTGTAGAAGTACAGGCCATTCACTGTCCAGCCCTGTGTCTATCTGCTGCAGAAATGCAGACGAGTTTAAGCCACAGCGTTTTTACTTCCAACTTTTCAGATGTGAGTCCGATAGCAGTCCCTGCATCCCTTAAAACTCCAGGGACCATATGTCACAGTCCCGAAGCACTCTTCACTTGATGTGAGGTGGGGAGAAGCTTGCTTCTCTCCTCACCAAAAGCACATCCACAACTCTCTTCAGATACATGTGAGCCCCTAGTTTGATTCTTCAACGTCACCATGAATTCTAAACCTCTTCTTAGGAATATGGTTGACAGGCTATTGCTGGCAGGATCAGCTCGTCGCCTTCCGTAGGCAAGCACTGCAAAAATGAACTGGTATCTAGCTTTAAACTATTTTTATTTTTTCTTCTAAATTTTATTTTAGAGAGAGTGTGAGTGGGGGAATGGGGTAGAGGAGGGGAGGGAGAGAGGAAAAAGGAAGAGAGAGAGAGAGAGAGAGAGAGAGAGAGAGAATCCAACAAAGTAGGTTCCATTCCTACTGTGGAGACTGATGTGGGGCTTGATCCCACAACCCTTGGAGTCATGACCTGAGTCACAATCAAGAGTCGGACGCTTAACTGACTGAGCCACTGAGGTGCCCCAAATGTTGTTTTTGTTTTTATTTGACAACGACTACTTTGTTCTCAAGCTTTGGTGACTCTCTTGAAACTCAATGACATTAGGATAATTCAAATAGAACCTCTTCTAATGCAATCATGGCATTCCCTTTCCCTTACCCCTAAAAGTGGTATCTTCTGGGGGTGCCTGTGCAGTTTAGTCAGTTAAGCCTCTGACTTTAGCTCAGGTCATGATCTCACAGTTTGTGGGTTCGAGCCCTGCACTGGGCTCTGTATGGACAGCTCAGAGCCTAGAGCCTGCTTCAGATCCTGTGTCTCCCTCTCCATCTGTCCCTCCCCAGCTCAAGCTCACTCATGCCTTCTCTCTCTCTCTCTCTCTCTCAAAAATAAACATTAAAAAAATGTTTTTAAGTGTTATCTTCTATCTCTTATACCCAACTATTTCCCTTTCCCTTGTTTACTTTTTTATTTCTGACCCTCATTCATTCTCATCCCCCACACTTCTGCTTCCAGATCTTTCTAACTTACTCACTTGTCTCTAACGTTAACCTTCTTCCCTCATAAATGTAAACCATCATCCACCGATCAAAAGGAATGGTGTTTCTAAAATGCATGTACACGCTGGTTGAAACAAAACACACACTAAATACAAAGTAACATACAGGCTTAAACTAAAAGGCTGGAAGATGTGGTTGTTCCGGAAATCCTCAGCATAAGAAAGCTGGTATAGGTTTACTTATAACAGACACTACACTTCAAGATGAAGAGGGTCACCAATGAGAAAGAAAAGCACTTCACAAAATGAAAGGATCGATTCATCACAAAGACAATTATCTTACAGTATTCACGTAACAACACGGCTTCAGGACGCTTAAAGCACATTGTAGGCATATCCCTGGTTGGGGTCACTTCAAAAAGACCTTCTTATAAGGACCAGTAAACAATCTCAGCACTTCAAACAAGAGGTCCTTGTTTCCTAACACAGTCAGCCTCCTTCCGGTAGTCAGTCAGTGCTTTAGGACTTCTCAGAGATGTAGTGACTTCCAGAATTTTCTGATAGTCTCAATTCAATTTATTCAGAGTAACGAATGCATGTATTCACTATGGAGGATGCCTGTCAAAAGTCAACAGTTTCAGGCACCTGGGTGGCTCATTCAGATAAGCACCTGACTCTTGATCTTGGCTCAGGTCATGATCTCACAGTTCATTAGCCCCGCATTGCACTGGGCTGTGTGCTGACAGCGGAGGCACCTTAAGATTCTCTCCTTCGGTCCCCCCACCACCACCTCGAAATAAATAAGCTTTAAAAAAAATCATTTGTTTCCTCTGAGCCTTCCTTTTTCCTTCAAAAAAATGTTTTTTTAATGTTTATTTTTGAGAGAGAGATATAGTACAAGCTGGGGAGGGGCAGAGAGAGAGGGAGACACAGAATCCAAAGTAGGTTCCAGGCTCTGAGCTGTCAGCACAGAACTCGACACGGGGCTCGAACCCACCAACTGCAAGATGGTGACCTGAGCCGAAGTCGGACGCTTAACCAACTGAGCCACCCAGGCGCCCCTTCGGAGTCTTTCTTTTGATAAGGACTCCAACAAAGTTTGAATCATCCAAGAGAAAATTCTTAGAGTCAGAATTTGTGTAAGTGCAAAACAAATGTTTTCTGCATGTTTAAAAAAAAAAGAGACTGGGAAACCACTCAGATGAGAAAAAGTAGTTACTTTTAAGTTTATTTCTTTATTTTGAGCACACGAGCACATGCTGTGGCTTGAACTGTGTCCCCAGAAAAGATACACTGAAGTCCGAAGCCTGGCTCCTGTGGGTGTGATCTCGTGTGGAGTTAGTCTTTGGGGCCATGATCAAGTTAAGGTGAGGTCACTGGGGTAGGACCCTAGTCCAATATGACTGTTATTCTTATCAGAGACAGAAAGACAGAGAGGCAGAGACACACAGCGAGGGCTGCACACTGACCAAGCCAGAGACCGGAGGGGTGCGGCCAGGAGCCCAGGAACATCAGAGGCTGCGGGCAGCTGGAAGAAAGAAGGAAGGATCTGCCCACAGAGGCCCCAATTAGCAGGACCCCAACACCACCTCGATTTTAGATTGTCCAGCCTTAAGAACTGTGACAGCAGCAATTGGGGGTCTTAGCCATCGACCCTGGTTTTCAGCTCAGGTCATGATCTCACAGTTCATGAGTTCAAGCCCCACAATGGGCTTCGTGGTGACAGTACAGAGCCTGCTTAGGATTCTCTATCTTTCTCTCTCTCTCTCTCTCAAAACTAAACATTAAAAAAAACCCCAAAACTGTGGTAGAATGTCTCTATTACTTTAAGTCACTACATTTGCAGTACTTCGTTATGGCAGCCCGAGGAAATGAATACATACAGCAAAGCCTATTCATACCTTAATGGACTTCAATTGCAGCACTCTGGTTACTGTCTTAAGGGACTCTCCCATACCACACGCAAAACTGCTCAAAACTGCTCATATGAGGCTCCACGTTAGGGCTGCCAGTGGGATATCAGGTTTCCTTGCCTGAACTTTCAAACTTACTGACCAGTGGGAAGAAGAACAGTGACTACAGGAAGAGGAAGCGGACAGAGGTAGACACTCTAACATTCAGAGAGTGAATAGCCATATAGCAGGGCTTCTTGGGGTCTCAGGAACATTACTAAGTCCTCACTGGCTCTGTCTAACCCATTTATTGTCTAGTGAGAGCCCCAGAGCCTGGGATGGCTCTACACCTTTCAGAGTTTGTAACTTCTAATTATATTTTGCATCCCATTGATTCAAATCGTATATAGAACATGGCGGCCAAAATTACATAGGATTCAAAGATGGCTACATTACTTTCTCAGAAGACATCTGGGAAACAGTATCTTTTTGTTTGTTTCCTGGAGTTAATTAGAAATGTTGTGATGTTTTAAGGGCTATAGTTTCCAACTGCACTATTCACCTTTCCCCACAATTGCTTAAAAGTGGATTCCCACTCTTCAATTTGCTATCTTTCTTCTTTTTCTTGGCCAGAACCCAAAGTTACCTTGACCTCATTTCTTTCTTTTTATTCCCTTTATGTGCATGTCTATGTTCTTAAGTTATTTTTGTATCTTTCCTTCCACACATCAAGACCGAGAACACACCAAATGACTCAACCTCTAACGCTGACCCTCTCCACCTCCTCTACCCTACAGGTGCATCTGTGTTCCCCCACACTAATCAGTTCTATTGTGTTGCTTTTCTTCTTCTGAGAGAACGGACAATACCCACAGTAATTTCTGAAGAAGATCCAGGAAATTTTATGAAACAAACTAAATCCGAAATGCACACTATTAATATTCAGTTATAGGACAACACAACAATCAGGCTATTTTGACATTCTTATAATAATGATGACCATATGGCTGTTGCATTCATTTATGTGTGATTCCTTGACTGAGCTGGACGGTTCATCATTCTTTAGAGATCCCAGTATTTTTCATGCGATGCTTGTCACTATTAGAAACAAAAAAATGATCGATAAAAGGAAATCAGAGAATTTGGCACTTTATACCGTGTGTATTTTTTGTATAAATAAGAAAGGAAAGAAATGTCAGACTTACGTTAACAAACTTGCATTTGGCAGGCAGGGCTGGATCCTGCACAGTCTGTTAGCAGCCTCTCTTAACTCAGGGCAATTTCTTTAATAATTAAACGTTGCCCCAACATGGCCAAAATACTAGTGTGATTTCAGTTGTTATTTTTGAAAATGAAAGTCAAGACTTCATAACAGATTAATACATTTCCCTGAGCGGTCATTTAAATTACATATTACTTTTGATTATATCTAATTGTATTTTTGTCCAGGCTTCTGTAACAAAATACCACTAACTGAGTGGCTTATACACAATAAACATTTATTTTCCCAGATCTGGAGGCTGGAACTCCAAGGTCATGTATCCTCCTGAGGAGGAAAGGGCTACGGATCTCTCTGGAGCCTCTTTTATGTGAACACTAATCCCATTTATGACCACAGCACCTCCTTACAGTCCCACCTCTTCATATCAGCATCTGTGAGGGTTAGGATTTCAACATATGAATTTGGGGTGGACACAAACATTCAGGCCATAGCACTCTACCACACTTAATCCCAAAAGACCATGCCTTTTCAGAGCTGCTAGTCTTTGCTCATGCTGAGCCTTCATCTTAGAATACATTTTCCCAACTAGAAAGACAATACTACTCCCTAAAGACTTCTGTATATGTGTATTGTCACCTTCAGTGAAGAAGGAAATACACACATATGCACACCAATATTAACTGAGATCTTATTATACATGTTTATGATGAATAATTTCATGGATTTCCACACAACTCTGACCTACTATTTCCACACTCTACATAAAAAGAAACTGAGTCTCAAATATTTTAAATACTTTGCCCAAAGTTGTACAGCTAATTCATGTGGGAATGAGGAGCCGCCAGGCCCAATTCTAACTCCAAAGTTTATGTTCTTTCCATTCCTCACAATGTTGTCTCTAAAGCACATTAGTCATATCACAAAAAAACTACAATTATCGAGATGAGCACCGTGTGATGCATACAACTGTCAAATCACCATGTTGTACACCCAAAACTAATATTAACATTATATGTTGACTATACTTCAATTTTAAAAACGAGTGTGTTTTTCCCCCTCTGTAATGTTAAGTGGATTCAAGCAAGTAGCTCTTGAGTACCCACTCTTTGTGCTAAGCAACCTCATATCACCAACCTCCACAAGATAAAGCGAGTCATTCATCTAGTTGACCTTGACTCCATAACTAGGTTGACCCAACTGTCCCAGTTTGAGTCAGACTGTATAGTTATGGCACTGAAAATCCTCCAGCTCAGAAAACTACCTCAGTCCTAGGCAAACAGGAAGGATTGGTCACCAAAACTCCACCTGAAGAGTAGAAACTCCTTGGAATATTTTTAATATTCATAATCTGATCAATTAAATATAGAAGTGGGACTCAAATATCAATGTATATTTTTAGGGTTGCTAGAGGTAGGAAACATTGTTACAAAGCAGTGTTTCTTTCTGAACCAATAGCATAAGCACCACCTAAATCCTCATTAGAAATGCAAATACTCTGTCCCCACCCCACACCTACTAAATCAGGGTTTCTGGGGTTGGAGCCCTCAAATCTGTGTTTTAGTGAGTCTTCTCGATGATTCTGATATACCCTGGAGTTTGAGACTCACTGCTGTATAGCACTGACACCTGTCCCCTACCCCTGCCTTAGGAGCAATCGCCTGTGAACTCTGTGGCAGGTAGCCGGCATTCACACTGGTGCCTCCCTTCATCCTCTCCTGTGCGTCATCTTGAGTCTCCTTAGCGTTTTTTTCTCTCTCACTTTCACATGCTCCCTGAATAGGAGTAATAACAACACTGCAAAGTGCTTCTAGATTAAAAGAATGTTCACAGATTTCACTGCATTTCAAAATTTTGCCCCACCAAAATACCCATAAAGCAGAGGGGAGCGAAAGCACATCCCCTCCCAAGGCTCCGGGAAGCGTCTCCGGAAGCAGCCTGCTACAAGAACAGGATGTCACTGAAGCTGCACATTTTCCCCTAAAAAAGTCATGTGCGTTTTTCTTTCTACTTCTTAATATAATTCATGATTGTTGTATCATAAAAATTATTTCCTCCAATTTCCAAGTAGCGTTGACACTGCAAGACATCCGTCCCCAGTTTGTGACCTCTTTGGCATTTTGCTTCACGTCCCCGGGTTCACATATTTCCGTCTACAAAGCACAAGAGATACTACCCCACTTAATTCTCACAATGGCCCTGTGAAGTATTAAACGTTACCAGTGCCAGAGAGGATACCAAGGCTCTGAAAGGTTAAGTAGTGTTCCCAAGGTCATCTAGGGGAGAAACCCCTGAATCAGGCCAGTTTAACTATAGGATTGCTGTTTCTACTAGGGCATCTAATTATCTGGCACTTTGGACATAAACTCGTAGAGGACAAGTGTACTATTTCATATTCTATACCCAATATAGTACTTCATACATTGCACGTGTGTGCATGTTGTCCCCCTCCATTTATGTAATAATATAAATAATAAAATACTATAAAATGAATGAACAAAAGTGTATTAGTAATTTACGAAGTTGAATGTGGGGGCACATGGGTGGCTCAGTCAGTTAAGCGTCTGACTTTGGCTCAGCTCATGATCTCACAGCTCATAGGTTCATTCCCGGCGTTGGGTTCTATACTGACAGCTCAGAGCCTGAAGCCTTCGGATTCTGTGTGTGTGTGTGTGTGTGTGCGTGTGTGTGTGTGTGTGTGTGTGTGTCTGTCTCTCTCTCTCTCTCTCTCTAACCCTCTCCCTGCTCATGCTCTCTCTCAAAAATAAAATCAACATTAAAAAAGTATTTAATAAATACTTTGTTCTATATTTAGGCAGATAAGCTAGTACAAAATAGCATTTCTATTTTTTTACATTTATTTTATAAGTTTCATTATTATTTTAATTACTATTTAATATTATTATTACTTTAAGTTTTTTTTCACATTTATTTAAAGTTTATTTTTTTTTAATTTATTTATTTAGAGAGAGAGATAGAGAGGGAGAGAGAATGAATCCCAAGCAGGCTGTGTGCTGTCAGCCCACATGGGGCTTGAACTCACCAACTGTGAGGATCATGACCTGAGCCGAAATCAAGAGTCAGGAGCTTCACTGCCTGAGTAGAGGCCCCCACAATAGCATTTCTTAAAATGTTTTCTTCATAATAAAGGGTTCCATTATCAATTAAGTTTGGGAAACTCCTGGCTATACAGTTTCTTCACTGAAAATCCTACTCAGGATGCTTAACATACATTAGCATGAGGAATCCAAAAAAAGGGAGGGGGGTCATAATATACAACACTTTCAAAACTCATTTAGCCAACAAACCTTTTCCCTACTAAAACACCTATTCTACCGGAAACACAGAAACCCCCATTCTACTGAAAACACTGTAGAGATGTCAATACAGAGGAAAGATCAAGGGATCTGGCGTTGAAGAAACCATTTCACTTAATGCTATAGCACTCATTAGCTGTATGAACACGATCTAACCAAGTAATACATCGGAGTTTCTGTTTTCTCCTGTGATAAGAGGATCTAAGAATCCCAACCATGCAAATTCATGAGGGTCATGAGTTGATAGATGTGAGTCGCCTAGAGGATCGTGCTGGATTAAATAGAAGATGCTCAGCAAGCCATACTTCCCCCTCTCCATCATTTTCATATGCACCTGCTTTATCAATTGCATGTAAATACCAAGCCATTGCTGAATTTAGTCAGTGAAATAAAAATAATCAGTCAAATCTGTAAGAAGATAATGGGGGAGCAAACTCTGGATGATGGAACGATCAGCTGTGGATAATGCTATGGTGTGGCGTACAAGGCTTTCCCAGTTATTACTGGTTTGGGAGAGCTTTCAAATGTTGAAACTCAAAAAAGTGGCATGTAACTCAATGAAGCACTTGGCTTTTATTTTTAAATGCTAATTCTTGCGGATATGTTGGTAAGAGCCTCCTCTGATTTATGCAGAAGTTCTGATCTGCTGTATTATATCCTGGAGCCAGACACCAACAAGTTACTGTTTGTAAGAAAGGGTGACTTCAGAGCCTCTCAGAGCTTGACCCATTTAGGACTTGCAATAAGTAAGTGGTGTAGATTAAATGTTAGAAGATCAGAAATCATATCCAGTGTAGGTGGGACTCTCCACTTTGGACTACGCTGGGGTCTGTAAGGAGTCATTTCTTTGAGCCAGCTTTCTTGTCCCCAAGACTCAGCAGTGCTTTTTTTCATTGAACAATTGAAGGCCAATATTTTACTAAAAAAACAATCTCGAAGCCTTTTGCTCCTCTATCCGGAAGGAGTGAAAGAGCCAGCAGCTTTAAAGCTGCAGCTCGGGGCTACTTTTACTTACAAAATACCTCTGGATTGCAATGGCCGGAGGGGGGGGAGGGGAATGGGCACTAAGCTGATCACTGTTCTCAAAGTGAGGTTCCTGGACCAGCAGCACTGGCAGCACCCCTGAATGAGTTAGAAATGCACATTCGTGGGACTTACTCCAGACCTACATCAGAAACTCTGGAGTTGGGAATGAGAAGCAGAAACTCTCAGCTCCCCCCAACTCATGCTCCGTCCCTTCCTCTCCCTCTTTCAAAAATAAACATTAAAAAAAATGAATAAAGTTCTTGGAGCGACATTAACAAGATGGTGGAAGAGGAGGTCCTCCACTCATAACCCCCCAACCAGGAACAATTCTTTGGCAGCCATTCTCAGACAAGAGTGTCTCTGTGGGCGCTTAACGAATCAGGTAGGAGGTTACAAAACACCAGTGGAGCCCCCAAGACTGCACAGGGCCATTTTGAAAAGGCAGGTGCACACCCAGGTAGCAGGTTCACCAACTGTGGTTTCAAGCTACACATCCAGTCACACACCTATTGCCCATGGACTCGGCTACAGGTGCATGTGACCTGGGTCCTCTATTAACACCAACAACTAGGGAACCCAGAAGGAGGGTAACAGGCCTGCCCACTTTCATTTTGCTGTGGCTATTGAAGCAGTGCAGCGTTTCAGTTCTAGCCTTGTCCCAGCCACAGTTTGACAATAGTCTTGTCAGCCCAGGGCCCCACCAGGAGAAACACCCATCTGTGGCCCTGAGGCAGGTCTGCTCTACTGGTACAACTGTAACCAGCTGAATGTCCCTTGAAGTGTCCCCCGTAACTCAGTGGCAGCCCCTGTCAGCTGTGCTACAGGAAAAGGCTTTCCCACAGAGGGACTCGGCAGAAGACATACCCATCCTTATCCCTGGAGACGGGCCCACCGACTTCGGTCCGACTGAGGATCCTGAGGTGGCCGTGTAACTTGGCTCCGGTCCTGCTCAGCTACAGTCCTCTCTGCCCGGGGACCCATGTAGTGACCCGAAGCAGGCCGCCCAAAGACCCGGCAGGAGTCCAACACAACCACATCCACACACCTGGTAATGGGCCTGCCATCTGCAGACCCCGGCCCCTCACCAGCCCTACGAACTGAGGTCCTAGAGGCAGTCTTATTGGCTCGGTACCACACAGGACCCATGCCAACCCAAATCCCTAGTGACAGGCCTGACAAGCACGGGCCCCACCAGACCCCCAGCAGCAACCACATCATGCAGCCCAAGGCCACTCAACCATGGTGCGGGAAGTAACACCATCAGTCTGGGAACCTGACGGGAAAGGCTCTACCTGCTGAAAGCAGTCTGTAAAGATTGGAAGACGTGTTCACCGATGAAATGCTCAGATCCCCACATAAGGCAACGATGACCACACGGGAGCAGGCAAACGTGACCTCACCAAGGGAAGCTGATAAGGTCTCGGCAACCAACAGCAAAATGTGGACATCAATGAGTTGCCCGACAAACAATTCAAAATCATCATCTCAGAGAATTCAGGAAGATCCAAGAGAACACACATATGACTCGGCCATAGAAAAGAAGGAAATCCTGCTGTCTGTGATAACATAGTTGGATAGGGAGAATATTATGTGAAGCAAAATAAGCCACACACAGAAAAATATCACATGGGCTCACGTATCTGTGGAATCTACAACAGTCAAACACAGAAGCGGGGTAGAATGGGGATGGTCAGGTGCTAGGTGGTGGGATAAATGAGGACAAGTTGGTCAAAGAATACAAATTTCAGTTATAACATTAATAACTGGGAAGTTATTACATCAGTTTTAATATCAGTTTTGGGGAGCTGATGTCTACCATAGTGACTAAAGTTAATACTGTATTATATTACTGAAGTTTGCTAAAATAGACCTCCTTTCCTTAGGATTTCTTTTCTCTTTGAGGTCTAACTGACATATTAGTTTGAGGTGTACAACATAATGATTTGATATTTGTATACACTGCAGAGTGATCACCACAATAATCTGGCTGCCACCCATCATCATACAGGGTTACAAAATGAATTCTTTTGTGTGACAAGAACTTTTAAGATTGACTAGCTTGGCAACTTTCAAATATGCACTACAGTATTACGTTATATTATATTGATGATATAGTCCACATTAAGTCCTCACAACTTATTTATTTTGTAATTGGAAGTTAGTACCTCTTGACCCCCTTCACACATTTCACCCAACGTCAATCCTCCTCCGCTTTGACAACCACCATTCTGTTCTCTGTGAGTTTTCTTTTGTTTTTCTTTAGATTCCGCATATAAGTGATATCATACAGCACTGGTCTCGGTCTGACTTAATTTCACTTGGCAGAATACCCACTAGGTCCATCCATGTTGTCACTAATGGCAAGATCTTATTCCTTTTTTGGCTGACTAGCATTAAATTGTATGCAGACACACACGAGCGTGCGTGAGCACGGACACACACACACACACACACACACATACACACATCGTTACCCATTCATATGCTGATGGCTCAGAGTGCATGAGCTCCTCTCTGGAGAGGACTGGGGAGCTGCAGCAAGGCCGCAGGGTTTGCAGCACCCAGCAGCACAAGCAAAATGAAGGCGAGTGCAAACATGGCGCCTGCCGGTGCCCCGGTCCCTGGAGACAGAGTCCCAACAGCTCCCTGCCCTTCTGGCAGACAGTAAGATTAGCAAATAATTCTCCCTTTCACACAGTCCAGGCACTTTCCCAACTGCTGCTCTTGCACTGGGCTCCAGGGCAAGTGAGCCTGTCCATAAGCCCTTTCAAGAGCAGTAGTATCTCAGCTCCCTAAGGTCCTTTGTCTCCTGGACTTAAACACTCCTGGTTCTCAAAGACAGATGTTTTGGGAGCTTGTCTCCCTGGTGCGAGTCCCAAGGGCTGGGGGGGTGCCTGACGTGGCGCACAAACCCGCCCCTCCTCAGGGAGAAGCTTTTGATTTGTGTTTGTGGGTCACGATGCCAGGGGTGGGTTTCTGGCGAGGCTGGGTCTCTACACCTCCTACCTGTCTCGACGTGGGCCTTTTAGTGTTCGTTGTGAAGAAGTTGTTCCGCTGGTCTGCAGGACTTTTCCAGAGGGAATCTTCCACATGTAGCTGTAGACACGGTATGTCCACAGGAGCAGGAGAGTTCAGGATCTTCCTACGCTGCCATCTTGGACTGCCCCTAAAATAGTAGATCTTAAGTATTGTCACTACAGGGTAAAAAAAAAATATAACCCTGTGAAGTGGCAGATGTATTTACTAGACTGTGATGAGCATTTTTAGTGTACATTAAATCCTCACTGTACGCCTTAAATATATACAGTATTTGTCAAGTATACCTCAATAAAGCTGAAAAGCTCTCGATTCCTAGTAGGTTGAGAGACAGCTGCGTACCCACTTATCACACAGAGCAGAACTGAACAAATCTAAAATGTCATGGTATTCATACTCAATTCTGACCAGGAAGGTCAGGTCTAATTGATACTACCTCCTTTTAGGAAGTGTTTTATACGGATGAATCCTTGATCCTCCTTTTAGGAAGGTAGTATTAGAGCTAAGTCCTGAAAACTAGTTATAAATTCGACAGTAAAAAGTACATGAAAGAAAAAGTAATGTAGGACCCTCTGACCATCGTATATTATGAACCTAAGTGCAGACTGGTACAGTGGCGTTGATCTGTCCAATAGGACTTTCTGAGCCAATCGAAAAAGTTCTCTGTTTTCTCCAATACGTTCGCCACGATCCTGACATGGCTTCTGAAAACTGGAAATAGGGCTGGTGAGAGGGAGTAAAATGTTTATTTAAACGGCCATATGTTTCTAGTGGCTACCTTTCTGGGAAGCACCATCTCAGAAATTATCACATTCATGAGATGCCCCCTACACTCTCCCTCACAACACAAAGTCAAGACTTTTCTAAACCCCTAATCATACAGTTGTATTTGTGAAAGATATTCCTGAGCTCCTTGGTCTTACTTTCAAGTCTTGGAAAAAATTATTTATGAGGATAAAACTCCCTTGAATTTTTTCAAGTTCCAAATTCCTGGACACAACACTGTCTTGGAGACAATATATTTTAGAGCCAGGCTGGGCTGGGCAGCTCAGGGTGGAAACATGCTAGCTAGTTAGTGTGTTAGCCTCTTAGGTCAGAATGCTGTTATTTCTCAGATTTTTCTGCCTTAATGAGCAGGACTGTCCTTTAACAGATACGCCTTTTTACACCATCTCTTTTCTTTCCAGCTGGGTATACAACACCAAAGGCTAACCAAGAAGGATAATTACACTGGGCCTGACCTTGTCTTTCTGACTGGCCCATTTAACTCTAGTGGGTTCCCTTTCAGGATTTGTGAGTTTAGGGGGAATGGACTGGGGATGGATTCAGAGACCTGCATGGTTGCCTGTGTCCACAACAACTAAGGAAGGATTTGTACACATAGATTCTCCTGAGTGGAAAATCTGTGCAGTGAGCCCTGTCCCCTCTCAGGCCCGCCATCTCTGTGAGCGGAGGGAGCAGCTTCAAAGCTCCTTAGGAACAGATGGTGCTTGTTCTCGCTGAAATCTCAGAGAGCCTGAAATCTCAGGTGGTGCTTCCCAACTCGTTCATGAAGCTATGTTCATGAGGAGACTGCATCGAAATTATGGGTTCTCAATGTTAATGTCTAAAGTGGTTTGAGTACCGTTTCTCAGAAACTCTGGAAAATGAGACAGTCAAGGTTCAGAGTGGTGAAATGACACGGCAGATCCAGAGCCCAGACTTCTCTGTGTCTGACTCCAAGTCACCTGCACATACCTATAAAATGCAGTGGAATACAGACGGGTCCTTGAGGACGGACGCCCATCAGGTTTAGTTGGTAAATCTTCAGGAAGGTGACAGGTGTGGTTGTGCCCTAAGGCATTTGTCTGCTGAGCAGAAATAGACTTGCAAGTCCCTTTCTCTGTATCTATGTAGATCACCTTCCCCTCATAAACTCCCAGAGCTGCATTCAACCAGGAAACACAACTCTCTCATCCTCGATCCCCCAAACTGCGAACCCATCTATGAGTTGGTAACCATGCTTAAAGTGCACAGGAAAGGCAGTCTTGGAGGAGTCGGGCACTGCCAATAAACAGAGCCAAGCAGGCTAATCCTTGTCAGCGGAAATGTGGAACAATCTAGGACATTGGCCTTAGTTTACTGGTGATGTAGGATTTAAGCAAGATTCCTTTACAAATTTCCCAGTTCTAACACATGACTCGTTAACCTTCAGTTTAGGGTACAAATGTACTCATTCTCCGGTGGTGCATTAGCAGTTATTTACCAAAAAATTACTAATAGGTACTCTGTTAGGTCCTATGGCATTTCCTAAATCTGACCAATGAATGTAATTTTAGTACAAAGGAGGTAAAAAAAAAATCCTACGCACCATTGTTGTACTACATGCTAACTAACTTGGATGTAAATTTTAAAAATTTTAAAAATCCTACACAGTGCATGTTTTTTTTACCTTTGATTCAGGACATCATTTCTGGCTACACAGAGAATGAACTAGGACCAATTGTAAATTTGTCTGTTTTAAGGGCTGGTAAGGAAGACGGCGAACGGAGAGCTACAATCAGTCAGAAACTGACAAGCACCTTAGAAAGGTTGTTGTCAGGGCCCAGGGCAGGCAGCTCCATGAAGGGCCACTTGGGCATATGGATTATTTTGAGTTAAAAGTGATTAAAACCCAGCAGAGGCAGGAAAAGCTCTGGGCCTCCTAGACAACTGCCGAAATTTACATTGGAAAGAACAGCCTGTAACCAGAAGAGAGCTACTGATGGAGACTCCCCTTCACCTAAGGAACTCATCTGCACTGTAGGGCAACCTGGTTTTTCCAAACATCTCCCAGCACCTTTTTGCTAATGCGCCTTCTCTCCTTTGGATCCTCAGGCCTCTCCCCCTCTCCTTCGTTCATCTAAGCTTCCTGTTGCCTCATTCTCTTCAGAATCTCCGTGGATTCCCGCCCTGACGCCCATTCAATTCCATTTTCTCAAACGGTCTCACATCAAGTTCATTCTGAATCCCGATGGAAGGTTCTCGAAGGGCTGAGGAAAGCCTTCACCCCAGACAGTGTCACATAGGCTCCACCACAGCCTTAGGAGATGAATGCCATTATGGTCTTTCTACAGATACCAACTCTTAGGGTCGCCGAGTTGCAATGTGATGGGGTAAATTCCCCACGCACAACACCAAGCCATTCCCAGGCACTGTCAGCCCTGGGAGAGGCTGGGACCCTGGGGTGCAGGGCTCGGTTCCCCTGGGCTGCCCCACCCCCACCTGCGCCGGGACCCTGGCTTTGAGCCCAGGTACTTGGGACTGCACTGCAGTGAGGGTTCCCACAACCCCGTCCTCGGGTTCGATTAAGATGCTAGAGCAGCTCCCAGAACTTCAAGAAAGTTCCCTTACCAGGTCACTGGTGGATCGAGAAACGACGTGACTCGGGAACAGCCGGCTCGCAGGGTTACAAAGGAGGGGGTCGGGGGGAAGGGTGGGCAGGGGGCCTGGCCTCTCCGAGTGGGCGGCTACTCGGACCACCCCCCCCTCCACTGCTCACCAACCGGAAGCTCTCCTGAAACCCCCTTCTCGGGTTTTTATGGGAGGCTTCACAACGGAAGCAAGATGAACTTACTGGTCATTGGCTGGTTCACCCACCCGCGATGAGTCAGGGGGTGGGGCTAAAAGGTCCGACCCTCTTATCAATTGGTCCGTTCCCCTGGCAACCCGCCCCCAGCTTTAGGCTACTGAGGGGCCTTCCAAAAGTAATCTATTAAAATAACAAGACACCTTTAAAGCTCTCATCACTTAGGAAATTCCAAGGGTTTTAGGAACTGTGAGCCAGAAACTGTGAAAGGAGACCAAATACATACATTTGGTTATTCAAGTGACCAAATATATATTTCTCATAAACCACAATATCGAAGCCTTCATTCATTTTACAGACGAGAAAACAAGTTCAGAAAAACTGCTCTTTGTCCAGGATCACAGAGCATGAAACTGACTCCTGTGCTTTCAAACACTATGCTCTGGGGTCTCCTTCCCGGGCTCCTTTCATCTCTCCTCCTTCTCCAAACGCTCGCCCTAGAATCCAGAAATTGACCCCAGGGATTTGTTTTCCAGATTTGACCGATGATAAAATGTGTTCTTCGTAACCAACAGAGGGCCTATTAAGGTCGGTGGAACACAAGTTCAGAGGTGAGGTTTTGGGAGATGATAAAGCATTCTTGACACAAGGATAATAATAAACGGGGCCCCTGGGTGGCTCCGTCTGTTAAGCATCAGCTCTGGTTCTATCTCACTGTTGGGGAGTTCAAGCCCCGCCTCTGGATCTACACTGACAGCACTGAACCTGCCTGAGATTCCCTCGAGCTCTCTCTCTCCCTCTCACTGCTCCTCCCCCACTCTCTCGCAAAATAAATAAATAAGCTTTGAAGGAAAAAAAGAATTTTTAAAGAATGATCATTATCATTTATTGAATACTTATTATGTTCCATAACAGCTACATGTATTTTTTAATCCTCATAATAAACCTGTGAAATTGGTATTATTTGTGCCCCCATCTTACATATATGCACAAAGAAACACAGAAAAAAGAACTGCTAAGGATTAAAAACAAAGCAATGTGACATAGGCTGTGATGAACTCTGTAGTCCTTGGTGTCCTGTATTTGAGTAGAACCTTCTTGGGCAAAGACCATTCCTTATTCTTTTTAGTATCTGCAGCACTGAGCCCAGGGTTTAGCACAAAATAAGCAAGCAATAAATGATAATCCCTATTACCATTCACTGTAGTACTAACTCCTAGAATATGAATATAAACTGAAAATACCTAAGAATTTGGTATGAAATCCTTTGCTAATATTTGCTTAAAGGAATTTATTATCTGTACCTTATCCACCAATATTCTAGATAATAAATGGAAAGCTATTTTCCTTTGTAGAAGAGGATGAGAGAGAAATACATACAGCTATTGCTTAAGTTTTTGATAACTTCCTCCTTAATACTGGCAGCTACAATAACATTTAATAGGTCTTGCTGATTGTCGATATCAGACTGCTGTGTTTTATCACAAACATATGGATGAAAACACATGGCATGACCTTTATCTTGCTTAGAGTCCACACAGAGAAGGGACCTGAGTGTCAGGTAAACAAACTTGAATACAAATATATTTTTTTGTAAATTATGGAAACAGTATTGGGTATCCCAAAACTCAGTGTGCATACTGTCCATGTTTGATTTGATTACTGAATTTACTTTAAGAAAAATCTGGGCTGTGGTGAGACACGTGTCTCAACCATGTCAGAGTAGATTGTGATAGCTGCCTTTTGGCGGATCTGGGAAGCATTTTTTTTTCCTCTTTTATTTCTATTGTAATTTTTGTATTTCAAAATAGTTTAAGACACAAGAAGTTTTTGAAATGGATGTTTCTATGTGCCCTTCACCCAACTTCCTCCACAAAGAATAGCTTTTTCTAAAAAATATTTGTTTATTTTGAGAGAGAGGGAGAGAGAGAGTGCACACAAGCACGAGCAAGTGAGAGCGGGGGAGGGGCGGGGGGTAGAGGGAGGGGGAGAGAGAGAGAGAGAGAGAGAGAGAGAGAAAGGGAATCCCAAGAAGGCTTCACACTGTCAGTGCACAGCCCTATTCGAGGCTCGATCTCACGAATCATGAGATCATGACTTGAGGGGAGATCAGGAGGTGGATGCTTAACCAACTGAGCCACTTAGGCACTCCGTTCCACATATAATACCTTTAATAAACATAAGGCATTGTCAAAACCAGGAAATTGATGTTGGCACAATACTAATAACTCAAGTGCTTTATTCAGATCTCACCAGTGTTATCTGCACTGTGTGTGTGTGTGTGTGGTTTGATGAAATATTATCACCACAAAGCAGCTTCCTCATGGTATCCCCTAGTGATGGTTCATTTTCCATGTCAACTTGACTGGGTCATGGGATGCCTCGATGTCTGGTTAGGCACTATTTCTGAGTCTGTGAGCGTATTTCCATAAGACATTCACATGTGAATCAGCAGAAGGAGAATACTGCCCTCCCCACTGTGAGTGAGCATTAACCAGTCCACCGCAAGCCTGAATACAACAGCAGGCTGAGGGAAGTAGAGTCCCCTTCCTTCCCATCTGCCTGCTTCACCAGCCCTTGGACTGGGATTTACAAACTTAGCTAGCTTGGTTCTCGATCCTTCAGGCATGGACCGACACTAAACCACTGGCTTTCCTCGGTCACCAGTTTGTAGATGGAAGATTGTGAAACTTTCCAGTCTCCAAAATCATAAGTCAATTCCTCATAATAAACATTGTTATATTATGTATTATTGTGTTATATATTGTTATGTTATTATATATTATATATAATTATATATGTTATACACACACACACACACACACACACACACATCCTTTTGGTTTTGTTTCTCTGGAGAATCCTAACACATCTTTAATCATTACACCTTCCCCAAGCCCAAACACCCAGCCACCATTAGTTTCTTCCCTATCTCTATCACTTTGTCATTTTAAAACTACTATGGTAAATTATATCATATAGTAATGTAACCTTGAGATTGTCTTTTTTCACTCAGCATAATGCCCTTGAGATCCATTCAAAGTGCTGCCTGCACCAAAATTTGTTCTTCTTCACTGCCGAATAGAATTTTATTGTATAGATGTGCTATTTGTTTATTCATTCACCAGTTGAAGGACATTTGGGATGTTTCCAATTTTTGACTATAACAATCAGGGATGCTATGAACAATAGCATACAGGATTTGAAGCAGGCATAAGTTTTTCATTTCTCTGGATAAATGCCCAGAAGTTCAATTACAGAATCGTATTTTAGTTATAGGCTTAGTAGCGTTTTTTTTCCCAAGAAATTATTTTTTTTTCCAGAGTGGCTCTGCCATTTTATACTCCCACCAGCAATATTTGAGGATCCACTTTCTCAGCATCCTTGCCAACATTTTGTTTGTCACTATTGTTTATTTTAGCTGTTTCAATAGGTATATACTAAAACCATATTGTGGTTTTAATTTGAATTTCCCTAATACCTAATGATATTGAACATCTTTCAATATGCCTATTGTTCATCTATATATTCCCTTCTGTGAAATGTCTATTCATATCTTTGCTCATTTTCTAATTGTTCATTTTCTTTTTGTGAGTTTAGAGATTTTAAAAATATATGTTGTCGATACAAGTCCTTTGTCAGATATGTGATTTGTAAATATCTTCTCCCAATTTATACCTTATCTTTTCATAATTTTAATGGGATTTTCCATCAAGTAAAAGGTTTTTCTTTTACGTTTATTTATTTATTTTGAGAGAGCAAGTTGAGGAGGGGCACAAAGGGAGAGGGAGAGAATCCCAAGCAGGCTCCACACTGTTAGCACTGAACCTGATTCAGGGCTCAAACCCACAAACCTGAGCCAAAATCAAGATTTGGGCGCTTAACCAACTGAGCCACCCAAGCGCCCCTTGAGATCTACTGTTTCACTGTTTTTCTTTGATGGACCATGCTTTTGTCCTATCTATGAACCACTGTCCTAAGCATAGGTCATGAAGATTTTTCTCCTATGTGGTCTTCTAAAATTTTCACATTAGGATCTATCATTCATTTCGAATTAACTTTTGTAAAAGTTTGGGGTTGAGGAGAAGGTTCATTTAGCACCAATGGATTTCCTAAATCTGGGATTTGGGTATGATTAATACATACATGGGTTTTGAATGAAGCGAAGATGACAGAAAAAAGCTGTAGGAGAATGAGCTGGGTAAGCAAAACCAAAAAGAGGAGGTTCTTTCTTTTTATTTTAATTTTTTAAATGTTTATTTATTATTCAGACAGAAACAGAGCATGAGTGGGGGAGGGGCAGAGAGAGATGGAGACACAGAACCTGAAGCAGGCTCCAGGCTCTTAGCTGTCAGCGCAGAGCCCCTCATGGGGCTTGAACCCCTGAGATCATGACCTGAGCCAAAGTCGGACGCTTAACCCACTGAGCCCCCAACGTGCCTCAAGAAGAGGTTCTTTAAAAACCTATCCAGAGGACTCTTGGTGGCTAATGTCCATGAGATCCAGCAAACTGCTTATTGTGCCTTTACTGAAGCTTCCTTCTATGAACACGGGCAGACTCCAAGGGTGTGCAGCCGGCACTGTGACACAAAGCCCCGTACTCAGAAAGCACCTGGCATATGGGGTCTCATGCTCTGCAGTGAACATTCTGGAACCCTTCATTTTATCTTAGAATTTGTGTTTTGTAAATACAGTCTGATGGGACCTCCACGAAAGCGGAGGATCTTCCGGTTGAAGTCTCAGCTCCTGTCTGGTTCTATCACGTCACCCGCACAGTATACATTCTCCCCTGTTGCCCCCCAGCCCCCGACACACAGCTACTACTGCCCCCTTTGTCCTTGGCAGGAGCCTCGGCATGAGACAGTCAGGTTTGGGTGCACATGCCCTTGAAGACTCCAACTCTACCCTTCTGGTCAATTTATTAGTCTTTAAGTTTCTGTTTCTTTGTATGTCAAGATCATGCACTGTTTCCTACAAGGACGGGGAACCAAACCTTCTTGCACAGCCTTCCACTGGGGACCCAGGACACAACCTCTGAGCACGGGGGTAACGTGTGGAGCTGGCATCATTGAGTGTGCACAAAATCAAGAATTATTGCCGGGGCGACTGGGCGGCTCAGATGGTTGTACATCCGACTTCAGCGTGGGTCATGATCTTGTGGTTTGTGAGTTCAAGCCCCACATCAGGCTCTGTGCTGACAGCTTGGAGCCTGGAGCCTGCTTTGTATTCTGTGTCTCCCTCTCTTTCTCTTTGCCTCTCACCTGCTTGTGCGCTCTCTCTCTCTCGCTCGCTCTCTCTCTCTCTCTCTCTCTCTCTCATAAATAAATAAACAAACTTAAAAAAAATTATTGCAGACCATGGTGCTCCTCTTTTCCTGATTAACTGCCCTAAAGTTCCTTTTAAGAAAAAAGTTTATTTCTTCATTTTGAGGGAGAAAGCAAGCACGAGTCAGGGAGGGGCAGAGAGAGAGGGTGAAAGAGGATCCAAGGAGCTCAGGGCTCAATCCCACAAACTGTGAGATCATGACCTGAGCCGAAGTCAGACACTTAATTAACCTACTAGGCCACCCAAGGCCCCCCGCCCCCGCCCTGAAGTTCCTTTAAAAATCTTTGGGCCAGGCAGAAACATCGGAAATGGTTTTTGGACAAGAGTCCAACCCCCACCCCCCCTCAAGTGTCTGGCCTCCTGAAGCTCCTTTTCCAGAAAGAGCAGCCAAACTTGTTTTTTTTTTTTTTTCCTGTTAACACCCAGTGCATCAAGTCAAAAAGCACCTATGAGAGTCTGTCCCCACTTCTTTACAAGCATAATGCCCAAAGCACCACACTGTTCAATGCCAATAAAAAGCACCAAGGCAGGTCGAAAGAGACCACAACAGAACAGCTTCTTCTGGCTGTTTGAGTAAGGGTCCCTACACTCCTTGCTTTCCGTTAGGCCCCACGAAACGCGTGGCCAGGCCAGTGTCAACATAGCACCTTGTTTATTTAATTATGTTTTATAGGAATTCTTGGAACATTCAAATCATAGTCGATAAAAGAATATAAGTCTATGACAGGTTCCAATATAACCCCCCATTGAGAAACTTCCGGATCTAACACAGCAGATAAAATGTGAGTGTTCCCCACTTATTTCAAAAATCACCCAAAAGCCAAGATATAAAAGAGAAATAGCAATAGCAATACAAAGTACATGCGCAGAAAACAAAATGAAGACGTTTTTGAAACCTCCAAATACAAAATAGAAGGAATAACTGCCAAGAGTAGTGAAGGTCAAACAGTCTGTGGGGCGATGCAGACACAGTAAGCCTATGAATGCAGATCCCCAAAGAAAAGCACGCAGGGCACACTCATCCTTTGGATGTGGCATACCCAGAGGTATAAACTCCGTCCAGACTCATGTTTGCAAAACTGGAATGGAATCAAAAGCTGGCAAAGGATCATTTCTCTAGACTTTATTTAGTTCTGGGAAGTAGAAACGGGGGTAAATGAGAAATCAAACTGGCAGTCATATGAACAAAAAGCCATGAGTCAGTAAAACAATGGATCAAGGGGAGACTGTCTTGTTCCCTGGCCTTCAGTGCACACTGGGAGGAGGAATCAAAGCCTAAGGAGCTCACAAGCTGAGAGAAGGAGAAAGCTTCCTAATATGAAAAGAGCCCTACCTCTTGTACATAGATTTCCTGCATATAATCTGTCCAAATTGTACCTGGACAAAGACACAATGTAAAAGGAGGAACCAAATATTTGCTTTTTAAGTTTATTTATTTATTTTGAGTGAGAAAGAGAAAGCGAGAGCGAGAGAGAGAGAGAGAGAGAGCGAGCTGCGGAGGGGTGCTGAGAGAGAAAATCCCAAGCAGGCCCATGGCTGATGTGGGGCTCGAGCCCATGAACCCTGAGATTATGACCTGACCCAAAGTCAGATGCTTAGCCAACTGAGCCACCCAGGTGCCCCAGAACCAAAGATTTATTTTTTAAAAAAGCAAATAGCACTGCTAGGGATTTACCCAAGGGATACAGAAGTGCTGATGCATAGGAGCACATGTACCCCAATGTTCATACCAGCACTTTCTACAATAGCCAAATCATGGAAAGAGCCTAAATGTCCATCACCTGATGAGTGGATCAAGAAGATGTGGTATATATATACAATGGAGGACTACATGGCAATGAGAAAGAATGAAATCTGGCCATTTGTAGCAAAGTGGATGGACCTTGAGGGTGTCATGCTAAGCAAAATAAGTCAGGCAGAGAAGGACAGGTACCATATGTTTGCACTCATAGGTCTAACAGGAGAAGCCTAACAGAGGACCGTGGGGAGGGGAAGGGGGAAAGAGAGCTGGGGAGAGCGAGGGACACAGATCATGAGAGACTATTGAATACTGAAAGTGAACTGAGGGTTAAAGGGGAAGGGAGAGGGAGAAAAGAGGTGGTGGTGATGGAGGAGGGCACTTGTGGGGAAGAGCACTGGGTGTTGTATGGAAACCAATTTGAAAATAAACTATTTTTTTAAAAAAAGCAAATATACATAAAGAACGCTCAAAAAATGTAAAGAAGGATACTCTCAAGAAAAAAAGAATTATAACTATACGTGGTGATAAATGTTAGCTAAACATTAGTCAATTATATCTCAAAGAGTGTGAAGTGACAAGCAGCACAAAGGATAATGGACAGTACTGAAAATATGGCAACAGATATATAGAAAACATTAAGAAAAGTTTATAAAATGATGGGGAACTTGGGTGGCTCAGTCAGTTGAGTGTCTGACTCTTGATTTCAGCTCAGGTTGTGATCTCACAATGGGTGAGTGTGAGCCCTGTGCTGGGGCTCCATGCTGTCAGTGCAGAGCCTGATTGGGATTTTCTCTCTGTCTCTCTGGGCCTCCCCCGCTGAACCTAACTCTCTGTCTCTCTCCTTCTCTCTCAAAATAAATAAAATAAATTTTTAAAAATTTAAAAAAGAAAAGCTTGTAAAATCGAAAGTGTGTGTGTGTGTGTGTGTGTATAGTCATATAGGTCATATATATATAACTAAAGAGATCTAACATATATGTGTTAGTTTTCTCTTGCCGTGTAACAAATTTTCTCAATTTATAGTAGCTAGACCAATGAACATTCGTTTTCCTTAGTTTCTGTATGTTGAATTCAGGAGCATCTGAATTCTAAGGAATTCAGTTAAGAGGTCAGTTGAGACTCCTGCCATACAAAGGCTTCAAATGGCCTAGAACCCCCCACTGACCACGTAACTCACTTGCATGCATGGAAAATTCATGTTAGTTGTTGTTAGGAAGTCTCAGTTACTCCCTGTGTGATCCTATCTGTGAGCTGTTTGCCTTTGCAAGAAGTTGATTGCCTTCCCCAGAGTGAGTGACCCAAGAAATCAAGTCACAAGGAACAATTCCTTTTACAAGCCACATGGTGTTTGCTAAAAGTAAGGGACTAAGTGCAGCTCAAAGTCAAAGGAACTAGAATTAGGTAAGTTTTACCTTTGGAAGGCATGAGTGCCAAAGATTCAAGAACATACTTAGTCACGATATGCAAAATTTATATTATTTTCTAGTGTTTTTTAAATTTACTTTTATTTTTGAGAGAGCACAAGCTGGGGAAGGGCAGAGAGAGAGGGACAGATGACCTGAAGCAGACTTTGGGCTGACAGCACAGAGCCCGATGTGGGGCTTGAACTCACAAACTGCGAGATCATGACCTGAGCTGAAGTGAGATGCTCAACCAAATGGGCCACCCAGATGCCCCCAAATTTGTATTATTTTATTTCATTGTATTTAAGGTCTTATTTTTAAGTAATCATCACACCCAACATGGGGCTCAAATTCACAACCCTGAGATCAAGCTTCACATGCCCTACTGACTGGGCCAGCTGGGGGCCCTTATTTTTTTTTTTGTATTATTTTAAAATAAAACTGCAAAAATAAAGCAAAAAATTTATCAGGAAAATTTTCCAGAAATAGAACAAAACTTGAATCTCTAAATCAAAGGGGCATACTATGTCTCTTAAGAAAAATGAAACAGAACAGTGAACATCTTACGGTATCCTTAATAATTTAATGGATTCCAATCATTCCTTGGGCAAGAGGTAAAGTTTCAACTTACTCATAAGGGGAAAATAAATCACACTGCCTTCAGTTTGGGTTCTTCTTTTTTTCACAATGACTGTCAAATTTAGTAGACATGGAGCAATCCCGCAGAAAGAAAACTAGGTACAAATGTTTTATAAGCAGACAATTTATATTTCAAGATTAAAGCAACAGAAAACATACCTTTGAACACAAAATAACTCAGAGAATATAAACTCCATGAATCCTCCATGAAAAAACTACTTTAAGGTAACCCCAGAAAACCAAGAGATGAACACATGAACCATAACAGGAAGAGAAGCGGCAATCACTGACTATACTTGACAAGTGGCAATGTTATCTAGAAAAGTGTCTATTTTATAAACCCTTAAAAATATCAAAAACAGGTGATTACAAAAGTCTTAAAAAGTACAGGAAGATGGAAGGTCCGATAAGCATTCTAATTTGCTTACTTTTTATAGTGAAAATCAAAGAGATTACTTCACTCATTCCTAAAGCAACAGAGGGGCGTCTGGCTGGCTCAGTTGGTAGAGCGTGCAACTCTTGACCTTGGGGTCATGAGTTCAAACCACATGCTATGCCTGAGGTTTATAAAAAAATGAAGTAAAGTAGCATAGATCTAAGTACATTAAAAGGTACAAAAAAGATCAGTATGACACCTAATGCACAACAAGAAAATAAAAAATAATCAAGTGGAACTCTGTCAAATTATGAAGCTGCTATACAGCAAAAGAAATAAGAATGAAACGGCAGCCTATAGAAAGGGAGAAAATATTTGCAAATTAGATATCTCATCAGGGGTTAATACCCAAAATATAAAGAACTCATACAAGTTAATAGAAACTAATTAATTAATTAATTAATAATGCAATTTAAAAAATGGGCAAAGGGCCCAGTTTTTCCAGAGATGATATTCAGATGACCCACAGACCCATGAAAAGGTGTTCATCACCACTAATTATTAAGAAAATGAAAATCGGGGCGGCTGGGTGGCTCAGTTGGTTAAGTGTCCAACTCTGGATTTCAGCTCAGGCCATGATCTCTCAGATCATGGGTTCGAGCCCCACATCAGGCTCTGCACTGACAGTGAGGAGCCTGCTTGGGATTCTGTCTCCCTCTCTTTCTGTCTCTCTCTCTCTCTCTCTCTCTCTCTTTCTCAAAATAAATACACACACACAAAAAAAAATGAAAATCAAAACCACAATGAGATATCAACCCACTCATAGCTGCTAGAATGTCTATCATGGAAAAGAAAAAAAGTATCAAGTGCTGGTGAGGATATGAAGAAAAGAGACTCTGTGTACTGTTGCTGGGAATGCAAACTGGTATAGCTCCTGCGGAAACCAGTATAGAGATTCCCCCCAAAATAAAAATAGAAGTACCATATGACGCAGAAACCCCACTTGTGAGTATATGTCAAAGAGGTATTTGTACTCCTATGTTTCTGGGAGCCTGATTTGCAATAACCAGGCCACGGAAATGATCTCTGTGTCCGTCAACAGATGAATGAATGAATAAGGAAAATATGAGAGGGGCACCTGGGTGGCTTAGTTGGTTGGGCGTCCAACTTCAGTTCAGGTCATGATCTCATGGTTCATGAGTTTGAGCCCCACGTCGGGCTCTGTGCTGACAGCTCAGACCCTAAGCCTGCTTTGCTTTCTGTGTCTCCCTATTTCTCTGCCCCTCCTCCACTCACACTCTGTCTCTTTCTCTTTTGAAAATAAGTAAACATTAAGAAATTTAAAACAATGAAAATGTGAGATAGATAGATAGACAGATAATGGAATATTATTCAGCCATAAGGAAATCCTGTTATCTGCAATAACATGAATGGGTTTTGAGGGCATTATGCTAAGTGAAATAAGTCAGACAGAGAAAGAGCACTACACTGCATGATCTCACTTACATGTGGAATCTAAAAACATCATGCTCATAGAAAAAGAATAGAATGCGCAGTTGTCAGGGGCTGAGGCGCAGGGAATGAGGAGATGCTGGTCAAACAATACAAACATTCAGTTATAAGATGAGTAAATTCTGGAATCTACAGTACAGTATGGTGATTATAGTTAATAATACCATATTGTATACTTGGAAGTTGCTATGAGAACAGACCTTTAATGTCCTCACCAAAACAACAACAACAATATGGTAAACATGGGAGGTAAAGAATGTATGAACTAATCTTATTGTGGCAAACATTTCACAATAAATATGTGTACCATATCATCACACTGAATATGTTAAACTTACACAGCATTATATGACAAATATATCTCACTACATCTAGAAGATACAGCGTAGCAAGTATCTCCCAATTACTGCATTTTTTTTTTAATTTAAGCTTTGGGTCAAATTAGTAAACAACACTGAACATGCAAAATATTTAGAGCACAATTATAATAAAAATGCTACATCAAAGAACATATGGAGATACAGCTGAAGACGTGTCTGGGGAAAGGGCATACACTTAAATATTAATAAACAGAATGAAGGACGTGGTCCTCCAGGCTCTGGTCTGGCACACAGCGAGCTTGGAAATCCTCTCTCCTGTCCTCATAAGAAGAATGAAGCTGAACGAACAGAAACCAACAACTGTCCTCAGATGCAGCATAGATGCAATGTCACAGGGCAAGCCACGGGCCCCAGTTAGACAGGCAGCCTCAAAGAATCACAGGTGACATGCATGTAAGGTCAAGTGCAGCAGCCTGCTGCTGAGGCCAGGCCAGGAGACCTGAAACTAGAATGGACGAATTGCTGGGGGCTCAGGGTGGCAAAGTCTGAGAGGGGAAGGTACACTGTTGTGCGTCTTACCTCCAGGAAGCCCACCGGGTTCTCACAGTGATGAGGGGAGAAAACTCCCCTGTGCTTTAGAAAGCAGGAGGAGAAAAGTAGCTATTTTGAAAGATGCCCAGAGCATTCTGTTCTTAACAAGCCAACCCTCCAGAAAAACAGCTTTATTGGAGCCGAACCTATTGGGATTTTACCGGAACCTAACTGATCTGGGGAAAGGGAAATACCCAACTCCAGCGGCATGCTCTAACCTTCAGATGAGAAAGGGTAATGCCTGCCTCTACCCCGTCTAGTCCTCTGGTCTTGACGGGAGGGGTTGGGGGTAGACTGAGAGTACTAGTGACAGCCAAAGCCAGGGGACACAGGCTCTCCTGGAAGGCCAATACTTAATCACACAACTGTGGAGTGCTTCCCCTCCCCCCATGCCCGACCATCACATCCATACACCTCGTGTATAATAATGTAGGAACAGAACTGAAGCCACTGCATGTCTAGATTTTATTTAAGAAGACTCTAGGGAAAGCCAAAGACAACAGGGGAGACAAAAAAAGAGAGAAAGAGAAAGAGAGAGAACAGCACAGGAAATTTTAGCTTTTGAGAACTGCAGCAACAGCAAATAGGAAACACAGCCTAACTCTCCTAGTTAGATAAATATAAATCCTCACTCTAAATCTTTGTTTACTTCAGTTCCTCTTACCCAATACAATGTGTTTGCCTCAAAAAAACAAGACAAAACAAAACAAGGAGGCATCTGGGTGGCTCAATGGGTTAAGCATCTGACTTTGGCTCAGGTCATGATCCCACAGTTTGGGAGTTCCAGCCCCACATTGGGCTCTATGCTGACAGTATGGAGCCTGCTTGGGATTCTCCCTCTCTCTCTCTCTCTCTCTCATCTCTCCTGTGCTCTGTTTCTCTCAAAATAAAGAAATAAACATTAAAAAATAAATAATTTTAAAAATTACAAGGCATAATAAAAGACAAAAGACATAGCTGGAAGAGATAGACTGAGCATGATCACCAGACAACGAGATGGCAGAGATGTTGGAATTCTCAGCCCACGAATTTTATCTTATGTATTTATTTTTTTAAATATACTGAGCTATATAAATTAACAGAAAGTGGAAAAGTAACTTTAGCAATAATTACATACAACGCTTGGTATTCTATTCTTTAGACATGATTCCTTTTCTTTTTAAAAAATTTTAACATTTATTCACTTTTGAGAGACAGAGTGCGAGCAGGAGAAGGGGCAGAGAGAGAAGGAGACACAGAATCTGAAGCAGGCTCCAGGCTCCAAGCAGTCAGCACAGAGCCCAATGCGGTGCCCGAACCCACGGATTGTGACATCATGACCTGAGCTGAAGTCGGCTGCTTAACCGAAGGAGCCACCCAGACACCCCTTAGGCAGTAGCTTTTAGTTGTTTATTTATTTGTTTTTTTTAATGTATTCTTGAGAGACAGAGAGATATAGCGCGAATAGGGGAGAGTCAGGGAGAGAGGGACATACAAAATCTGAGGCAGGCTCCAAGCTCTGAGCTGTCAGCACAGTGCCTGATGCGGAGCTCAAACCCAGGAACCGTGACATCATGACCTGAGACAAAACCCTCCAGGAGAAAGTAGGAAACAGCCTCCTTGACCTCAACCGCATTAATTTCCTACTCAACACATCCCCAAAGGTAAGGGAAATGAAAGCAAAAATGAACTCATCAAGATAAAAAGCTTCTGTGCTGCAAAAGAAACAATCAAGAAAACAAATAGGCAAGTGACAGAATGGGAAAAGATAGTTGCAAATGACATATCAGATAAAGGGCTAGTATCCAAAATCTACAAGGAACTCACCAAACTTCACACCCAAAAAACAAATAACCCAGTGAAGAAATGGGCAGAAGACATGAACAGACACTTCTCCAAAGAGGACATCCAGATGGCCTACAGGCACATGGAGGACCATGGGGAGGGGAAGGGGGAAAGAGAGTTGGGGAGAGAGAAGGACGCAAAACCTGAGAGACTACTGAATACTGAAAAGGAACCAAGGTTGAAGGGGGAGGGGGAGGGGGAAGCAGGTGGTGGTGGTGATGGAGGAGGGCACTTGTGGGGAAGAGCACTGGGTGTTATATGGAAACCAATTTGACCATAAACTATTTTTAAAAAATAAATAAATAAATAAATAAATAATCCTATCAACAAGTATTGAAGTCTAATTAGTGCCATGCATACTGAATTTTCTAAGGTTTACTAATGTCCACAGCTTACTTTGAAATGCATTATAATTTTTATATTACTAGAGAGATATATGGATAGAAAATTGATAGGAGTAAATATAGTAAAATGTAAAGAGCAGAATATATGACTTATCTATGAAAGTTTAGGTATGTTTGAAACTTTTCATAACAATATGCTAAGAAAAAAGAATGACATAAATCTTTAAAAGTACTATTAAGAGATACAGAATAATGCTTGGATGATTCATAAGGCAAACTATGTTTTTGGAGTAGGCAAACACACTGCATAAACCCATTGCTTTTCTCAAAGTAAGAAGTAAATAGAAAAGTGGGCTTTATAATTCATATTTTAAAAATAGGGCAGCTGGATGGCTCAGTTGTTTGAGTGTCCAACTTTGGCTCAGGTCATGATCTCACGGTTTGTGGGTTCGAGCCCTGCATCAGTCTCTCTCTGCTGTTAGCACAGAGCCTGCTTCAGGTCCTCTGTCTCTCTGTCTGCCCTTTCCCCCTTCACTCACTCTCTCTCTCTCAAAATAAATACATAAACGTCGTTTTTGCAAACAAATTTTCAAAAGGAGGAGGAGGAAAAGAAGAACTAATCTTAGCAAATATTCAAACACATTATAAGCTTTTTAATAATTGAAAGCGTATAGTCCTGGCTCATGAATAGCTCAATAGCGCAGAACACACAATTGAGCTATATATGTAAATAGATACAGGAGATTTTTTTAATGATATATTGCCATGTTTGTGGGTAAAAATCAATTATTCAATATATGGTTTGGTGTTCCCTGGGTAAGGGTCTGGAAAAGAAATTAGATTAGATCTCTTACTAACACTTTATTATTTTTAATGGTTCTTTATTTACTTTGAGAAAGAAAGTACGTGTGAGTGTGAGGAAGGAGCAAAGATAGCAAGAGCGAGAACGAGAGCAAGCGAGCGAGTAAGCGAGAGACAGAGAATCCCGGCAGGCTCTGCACCGCCAGTACACAGCTGGACACGGGGCTTGGTCTCACAAACTGTGAGACCATGACCTGAGCCAAAATGACTGAGTCCCCCCAGGTGCCCACTTCCTTACACTTTAAACCAAAAGCAATGAATGGCACATGTAGCAAATATTTAAAAACAATCAAGTCATAAATATTCCAGAAGGAACTATGGAACGTTTTTCAGTAATTACAGGGTAGAGAAGGCTTGTAGAAATAACACAACACCCAGAGGTCACCAAAGAAAAGATCATTAAAATACTACATTAAAATAAACTCCATGGTAAGGAGCACAGTAAACAAAGTCAAAAGAAATAGAAAAATATTTAAACATTATTAAAAATATTTGTAACACATTATGGGGCGCCTGCGTGGCTCAGTTGCATAAACATCCAGCTTCGGCTCAGGTCACGATCTCACGGTTCGTGGGTTCGAGCCCTGCGTCAGGCTCTGTGCTGACAGCTCAGAGCCTAGAGCCTGTTTCACATTCTGTATTCCCCTCTCTCTCTGACCCTCCCCTGCTCGTGCTGTCTCTCTCCTTCTCTCAAAAAATAAAAAAATAAAATAATATATTTGTAACACACTGTACATAGCCATTTCACATTATAAATGGCTTGCATTCATACATAAAGAAAGCTTAAAAACTCAGGAGAAAATTAAGCAAAGGATTCCGACAGACAAGATGGAAAGGGACTGAGTAAAGGAATGGAAATGAATGACTTGAAGGTGTTCTCAGAACTTGCTCTGCGATCTCTTCCAGATTTCCTGCTGAGGCCCACTACCATCGGACAGGTATTTCCTGGCATAGTTCTTTGTTTTGTGCTTCCAGTTAAACTTGAGTCGAAATCCAAATGTCGGTCAGTGCCTAGAATTGTGCTGTTCAACAGGGCAACCATGGTCCCTATATAACTTAACATGTAACTTAATTATAATTAGAAGTCAGTTCTTTAGTCACGCCAGTTCCGCTTTAAATTTTTTTTAATGTTTTATTTATTTTTGAGAGAGAGAGAGAGAGAGAGAGAGAGAGAGAGAGAGAGAGAGACAGAGCATGAGAGGGAGAGGGGCAGAGAGAGGGAGACACAGAATCTGAAGCAGGCTCCAGGCTCTGAGATGTCAGCACAGAGCCCGACGTGGGGCTGGAACTCACGAACGTGAGATCATGACATGAGCCAAAGCCAGACGCTTAACCAACTGAGCCACCCAGGCGTCCCTTGTTGGTGCTTTTAAATCCAAGGGCAGAATTGAGCCAGAAATGAGTAACTGCAGACAAGCCTATTTACTATCTGGCCCTTTGCAAACACACACACAAAACAACAAAACAAAATAAAAAAAAAAAAAAGAAAAAAAGAAAAAACAAAACAATGTTTGCTGATCTCTGACTTAAAGAATAAAATCTAAGCTTTGACCTGGCCTACACAGGTGGTATCTAAGGTCTTACAAAATCTAGCCACTGCCTCTCTTTTCATGTCATGACCCAGCATTAACCCATTTTGGTAACTAAATATGGCATTCCAGGACTTTCCTCTGTGCCCTATTTATACCATGTCTCCTATGTAGTGTCCAACATCCTGACTTTCCTTCTGTCCTACACTACAGTGTATACTAATAAATGGGGGGGGCGGGGGGAAGGAGGGTGTCTTGGCTGGCTCAGTAAGCAGAGCATGTGACCCTTGACCTCAGGGTTGTGGAGTTCAAGCCACATGTCGGGTGTAGAGATTACTTAAAAAATTAAAAAACAATTTTTAAGGAGAAAGCACAAAAAGAAAACCACACCCTTTAATCTCTATATTCTCTGACCACTAATTTTTGTGGCCCATGCCAATTGGTATGGACAAAGAAAGGGCGCTCCTCACCAGGAAAGATTCAGAATCTTAATTTTTTTTAGGCATCTCTGATTTTCTACATATATGATGAAATGTACATTGCCTATCACTTCCATACATACTATGGTCACTTCTTTACCACAATAATGCAATCACTTGTTTGCATGCCTATTTCCCTCAATAGACTTGGGGTTCCTAATGGAAGGAAGCCTGACATTCATCTCTGACTCCATAGCGAGTACAAGGCCAGCACCAAGTCAATCCTCAGAGAACACCCAGCGAAATAAACCTCCCTCCCCAACAAGAATTCATTTTCTGGAATGAGAAATTGGAGGGAAGAGGTGGAGGGTCTAGCAGTTGATAATTTTTCTCTTCTCCTATGAAGCTAAAATCTAATCTCTGGTGCCCTCAAGGCATAGCAAAAAGTCTTTTGAACTCAGCATATTATTGACTTCCTTTTATCATGGTTGCTTAATCTAGTTTAATATATTTTAATTATTTGTTGGTGAAATTCACATCTTGAGGTAACTATTATGTCAAGTACAAGTTTAAAAGTCTAATATACAGGAGAGATTGAGGGTGTTTGTAACTCTAATATGTTACTAATGAAATAAAAAGAACTAATGTGATTCCAAATTACCTTTGGAGTTTGGACCAGGTGTGGTAAATGAGGGCTTTGTACGAGGTTCATTTATTAGGAATTTCCATGTAGTATCTATCCTTGTATTTGTATAGGGCTGTGAGCCTGTTAGAACTTACTTTTGTTCTAAGTGTTCAGGACGCCAAAGCAGAATAAACTGCCATCTCTTGTGTGCAACGAGTGGGGAGATTGTTTTGGGGAAGATTTGTCCGATGGGCTTAACTGGTGGCTGGTGGGGCAAGTTTTTGAGTTAGCAATCCTGGAGTCTTAAGACCTATAAAAATCCACATTGTTCTCAAAATTTTCCCAGAAGAACCTTCAAGACACACCTTTCACAACACTGCCAAACCGTGGATCGGGCGTAAGTCCATCATTTTGACTCCATATTACTGAATTTAACCATCCAGAATCAACATCGGCTGTTCCATGTTGTCATATCTGCATATGTAATTGGAAGCACATATTCATTCAAAGAGAAAGCATTTCCTCCCCCCAGGAATCGGAACTAAGGAGCTCAGCGCCAGAATAGCTTTACCTTGAGACCTTGCTCTTACACATCGATGCAAGAGCAGAATTGCTACACTTGATGTGGTGGCTTTGATTTTTAATTCCCTTGAATTTCTTTCTTTCTTCAAGTCAACCAAGGGTGTTTTAAACACTTTTGGCACATACAAACATGAACAAAATGAAGTGGAAAGAACAGTAACTCTCTGGCAACTTTGATCAATTCTCATGAGGGGAACTCAATACAGAAGAAGTCCAACTACTTGGGAAGCCATTTAACGACTTACCCTTGAGTGCTTAGCTCAGACTGTCCTATCAGTTTTGCCATGAAGGCCTGCTCAGTTTCATTTCTCATTCTATACTTGGTCACACATCATGTTGGGTTTTCCTCCATTTGTTGTTCAATTACATAATGGAGGAGAAAAAAAGTATATTTTTAAAGCTGATCAGCTGACCTCTTCTTATAAGTATATTGATTTTATCTGTGAAAATAACTTAATGGTTACTTAATGGGTGAAAGCTACAACGCCCTCCGGCAGCCCCCTGCCACCTTACAGCACTTAGGAATGGGCTAGTGTGAGAAACATTTAAAAAGCCAGAACACCCTGTCTAATAAAATGGGAGGGGTTGTTGTGATCCTAGAAAAATCTGAATATGACAGATTCAAAGTGTTGATAATTAAGAGGGTAAAGAGGGACAGAGAGGGTTTAACAACAAGATAGGAAAACAGGGACCCTGAGGAGGAAAGTGCACATTTTGTGATCATTGGGGCTCCTGGGTGGCTCAGTCGGTTCAGCGTCTGACTTCGGCTCAGGTCATGATCTCAGGGTTTGTGAGTTCAAGCCCTGCACTGGGCTCTGTGCTGACACTGCAAAGCCTGTTTCAGATTGTCTCCCTCTTCCTCTCTGCCCCTCCCAGACTTGCGTGTGTGCACTCGCACTCCCTCTCTCTCTCAAAACTAAAAAAAATATTTTTATAAAAAGTTTGTTATCATCAGAAGGCCATGGCACTTAAAAAACAGGAAGGCATAATTCAGATCACAAGTAAACTGCTTTGCTGTCCTGTAAGTTCCCCTCCGTTACCCGTGTGTCTCCATATCCTAGGCACACCTACCTCTGAGAGAGGTATTTTGGGTCGATCCAGAAAAAGACATTAAGCTTAGGGTTACCAGATAAAATACAGAAGGTCTGTACCTGGATGTCTTTTTTAAAAATTTCGCTGAATCCTGCAACTAGTTAGGATGCATGTCCAGATCCATATGGAGAAAAAGGAACAACCAAAAGAAACAAGATACAGGCATGACAGAGAATTGAATGTAAGCAAGAAAATGTGGCAACAGGTAACTAGGAGATCTGTAAGCCCTGTGAGGTATTGGGTGTAGGATGGAGTCTTTGATTTTATCTATAAGTGAGTCTGTAGCAGTAAACAATTTTTTAAAGTTTATTTGTTTATTTTGAGAGATAGCACAAGCAGGCAAGGAACACAGAGAGAGAGAGAGAGAGAGAGAGAGAGAGAGAGAGAGAGAGAGAGAGACACAGAGAGACAGAGAGAATCCCAAGAGGCTCCGCACTCGCACTGTCAGCGCAGAGCCTGATGCAGGCTTTGAACCCGTGAACCACGGGATCAAGATCTGAGCCAAAATCAAAGGTCAGATGCTCAACTGACTGAGCCACCCAGGTGCCCCAGTCTGTAGCATTCTTAAATTAAATGTGCAAGGGCTAGAGGATTTGTAGCTACCCAGTCAGAAGAAACCTATGTTATGATTAATTCCATGTTATGTATATTATTATCTTATAAGCTTCCCTCTCTCACTAGAGGAAACTCCCAGAAGGCTGAGTTCCCCACAGCTGCCAAGGGAATGGTGTGTGGCTGTGATAGGAACAGCAGCCAGGCAATATGGAGAACTGTCATTTCCCCCTACGCTACTCGTTCTGAGCAAAGCCACAGGGCTGCAGTCAGAACAGAAGGGTCTGTGGACACCCCCCTCCCATGTGCATTTGAGCCCGCAGAAATGAGAGCAAAAACAGTTTTCTTAATTTCGTTTGGATAATCATTTGCAAATAGATGTGCAGCTGTGTGTGTTATTTGTTTCAACATCTGGCTGTAAATTCATTCCCTTCCCCCCCCATCCCAAGGTCACTTTCACTTATTTTATTTTCTCTCCCAAACTTTTGTTATTGTCTACTCCTTTTGCCCTCTTCCAAGCTGGGAGATTATGTCAATGATGTAGCTCAAAATCATGCAGTTTATCACTCAAAAAGCTTTAGTACAATCCTTTCTTCAGTCTGTCATGTGTATAACTTTGTTGAGGCCAGGATCTGACTTCATGTGCTGCCACCTTACGTAAAGGGGCACACTGCTTAGTGAGTGAGTCTAGCCATCTGTCCACTGTGTCCCCTCTGTGATCCAGCTGCTCTCCCTGTATCAGAGCGTGTCTGTTCTGTGCTGGAACGATGTGGCATTTAAGAATTAGTGAAGAAGATCCTGGGGGACTCTGTCAGTTGAGTGTCCAGCTTCAGCTCAGGTCATGATCTTGTGACTCGTGAATTCAAGCCCCACGTGGGGCTCTGTGCTGACAGCTTGGAGCCTGGAGCCTACTTCAGATTCTGTGTCTCCCTCTCTCTCTCTGCCCCACCCCTGCTTGCAATCTCTGTCTCTCAAAAGTTAATAAAAACATTAAAGAAAAAGAATTAGTGAAAATCCTCAGATGTCTTACTTGTGAATGAAAAGATTCAGCGTGCCATATAATCATTGTGAATATAAACAGATGCTCTCATTGCTGTTTCTCGTTTCAGATTGAGGATGAACAAGTTAGTGTGGAGAAATTTCCCCAGGTGTGGGATGGGGACTTTCAGGTAGAATGGAGAACATAAGCAAAGGAACAGACAATGCAATGAGAGAACAGGAGTTATTTAGAGAACCACTAATTTGGTACAACAGGAGTAGAGGGTGTGAAGGAGAAGATGGGTGATGTGTAGCAGATACATATAATAACTGCATAGAAGTAGTATAGATTTAAGATGTAAACGCAGGAAAAAACGAGACAAGGTATGAAGTTCGTCCGTGCTAAGAAATCAGAGCCCAAATGTCCTTTTGCTATATAAAGATCATTATTTGGCACTATCGTCAATAGCCAAAGTATAGAAAGACACCAAATGTCTATCGACAGATGAATGGATAAAGAAGAGGTAGTATGTATGTACAGTGAAGTATTACTCGACAATCAAAAAGAATGAAATCTTGCCATTTGCAACTACATGGATGGAACTAGAGGGTATCATGCTAAGTGAGATTAGTCAGTCAGAGAAAGACAATGTCATATGATTTAATTATATAAGAAATTTAAGATACAAAACAGATGAACATAAGGGAAGGGAAGCAAAAAGAATATAAAAACAGGGAGAGGGACAAAACATAAGAGACTCTTAAATATGGAGACCAAACTGAGGGTTGCTGGAAGGGTTGGGGGGGGGATGGGCTAAATGGGTGAGGGGCATTAAGGAATCTACTCCTGAAATCATTGTTGCACTATAGGCTACCTAACTTGGATTCAAAAATCAATCAATTTATTTAAAAACTAAATAAATAAAAACAAAACTAATATCTGTAAGAAAAAAGAAATAAATAAATGAATAAACAACGGTATTGCACAATGGGTACCCTGGACTCTTCCTTCCCTTGCGTTCGCTCTCAAATGAGTCTCAACCCACTTAAGTTCTCTTTCGGGTTTACGTGTTGATGCCTGCCTACAGTCCTCACAGCGGATGACTGTCTTCCTGGAGTGCCCAGAGCGTGGCACACACAAGTGGCTCCTGTGTGCTTAGGTCTGGCAGAGTTCGGGAAAGTCCTGAGAGCCATTTCTAATACCACTGTCTTATTGTGGCGGCCGGTTCATAATGTAGGTGACTATGGAATCGCTATGTTGGACGCCTGAAGCGAATACAATATTGCATGTCAATGACTCCTCCATTTAAAAAAATTGAATTCAGTAAAGTCAGGTCACGGTAACCAAAATAAAATAAATACAAATAAATAAATAAGAAACCCTGTGGCAGCTACAGACTTGATTTCCTACCAGTATTACCTTTTTTTTTTTAAAGACAAACTGCAGGGCGTCCTGGGGGCTCAGCTGGTTAAGCACTTGACTCTTGCTTTTGGCTCAGGTCATGTTCTCAAAGTTCCTGAGTTGCAGCCCCACATCAGGATCTCTCTCTCTGTCTCAAAATAAATAAACATTTAAAAGCGGGCGGGGCGTCCTATGCTCCGCTGACAGAGCCATATTGGATTTTTTGTTTTCTGGGTCTTCCCTTCTACCAGTTCTTTATATATTTTGGATATTGGCCCTTTATCAGAGATGCCATGTGCAAATATCTTCTCCCATTCAGTAGGGTGTCTTTTAGTTTTGATGATTGTTGCCTTCACTGTGTAGGAGCCTTTTATTTTGATGTAGTCTCTATGCTTTTATTTCTTTGCATCAGGAGAGCTATCTAGAAAAATGTTGCTGTGGCCCATGTCAGAGGGATTATTGCCTGTGCCCTCTTCAAGGATTTTTATGATTTCAGGTCTCATGTTTAGGCCTTTAATACATTTTGAGTTTAGTTTTTTGTAGGATGTAAGAAAGTAGTTCAGTTTCATTCTTTGGGATGTGTCTGTCCAGGTTTCCCACACTATGCGGTGAAGACACTTTTTCCCATTAGATTTTCATTCCTCCTTTGTCAACGATCAACTGACCATTTAATTGTGGGTTTACTTCTGGGTCTTCTGTTCTGTTCCATGGATCTGTGTCTATTTTTATGCCAGTACCACATTATTTTTAAGACTACCGCTTTGTAATATCTTCATTTTATTAGGGAGAAGATTCTATAGACTTGTACTAGGGATGAATTAACCCCTATACACTTAAGACCCCCGAGCACAGGGCTGCAAAGGGCCTCCTTACCACTGAATTAGGAAAAAGAGCTCTTCAATATCTAAGGCACTCCCCTTTCTGCTCTCTTCCCTCAATACCTCCCTCTGTGCTTGAAATAATGCCCCACCCAACCTTTTTGATCTGAATTTGATAGACTGTAC
>NC_043717.1:102019347-102230668 GCF_006229205.1 Suricata suricatta
ACTTCATCAGACAGGCTAGCTGTGTTTAAGAAATCTGCTGTTGGCTGGGTGTTACAGGAACATACCTGAGAGTTTTGGTTCTGTGTGAAAAACCCAAGGAACATAGAAGCATAAGGAGTACAGACATTGTCCCCCTTCACGCCCCTCCCCACCCAATCCACCAACCTCTGCCCTCAATCTGCCCTCAGTGTGGCATGGTACTGCCACAGAGGAGGCCTCAACAAGAGATTTTTTCTGGTCCCATGCCCTTCCTTACCATACACATTCACACACACACATTCACACTCAAGTACATTCACGTGTGTAAGACACACACACACACACACACACACACACACACACACACACAAGCCTAGGTACTAGGGTGGGCAAGGCACAGGATCGCGCAGGTAATTGTACTGAGGAGCCAGAGATGCCTCCCAGATTTGGCATCTAGACTGTGGCAGGGGATGTGATAGAGGGAGGAAGCTGACAGGGGAACGTTTTCCATGCTTTAAAAGAATCACTGCTGAAAAGGGGATTTTGACCTTGAGTGGCAAACGGCTATCAAATGGAAGAAAACTGGATTATCTAACACATTTTCTGGTGGTATCATCTCTTTGACAGGAGCTAAACATGGCGAATCAATGGAGATCAAACTGGAGAGCTTCCGGAAACGTCTACTGGTTATGATTATTGGCATTATGATTATAGCTTTCGTGTTGACCTGCTTTTGTTTTGTCCATTACAATTGTCTGGCCAGTGACAAACCCAAGGCAGGAATGTAAGTTTTACAACCTTAAATTAAGAATGCGAGATGCGTGTAGACATAGGGTGGAGGTTTCATTGTTGTGGTTACTTCATGTTCACCCTAGACTTCCACAGAGCTCATCTTGTAGGTGGTTCCCTTCACTTCAATAATAGCAGCTCTGAAATATTCTCAAGTACATTACCAATGTGAGCCTATTCTACACTGTCTCCTATTGAGGGTTCAGCTGAGCCCCAGGCTATGAATTTCTTTGTAAATTGAGTCTAGGCAAAGAGGACTTGACTATCTGACTAAGATCTGGAGAATAAAGAAGCGGAGGGAGAGGGAGTTGGGTCTTTGCACACCCAAAACAATAAAATGTCTTGGATAATCTACCATTTTAAGACCTACTGGTGGGAAACATTATTCACCATTGATGTTCTCATTATCTCAGTCCCTGCCTTTCATATAGGAGGATCGGGCTGGCCCTGATATTCCCTAAAATTTTCCCAGTGCAGCGACTGATGAGTACAATATACCTGCACTCATCCCTTTAAAGTTCCAGGGATATTGTGACTAGAAATTGGCATGCATAGATGATGCGATGGTGTAAACATGATAGGAAAGAATGACTCCGGTCTAGAGAGTTTATTTTTATCTTCTGACACGTTGTGATAGCTGTGTGTAGAAGGTGCTTATCAACTCGTGACCTTTGTGTAAAGCTCAATTCTTAGAAAATGTGAAATTCTCTCTGTGCTTCTCAATAGTAGACTTGAAACCACTCCGTGTCTTTCCGTATGTAGACTATGTGGTTATCTAATGTGGATGAAAAAGTAAAATACTCTTATAAAAATAATAAGTGTTCAGCATTAATTCATATCTGTACCTTGAGTCATGGCTTTTACCATACTTCAATTCTTACCGTGTTCAATTTTCCTACTAGAAGAAAAAAAAAAGAAAAAGAGAGAGAGAGAGACCAAGGTCTAAATTGACATAGTAGCCTGTGTTTTCTGGTAATAGCAATAGTACTTCTGTTTTAAAATGGTCATATTCTAAATTTTCTGTTTTCAGGAAGAAGAAAGAAGGTATGACAGCATCTAGATCACCATCTGTCACGTCACTCAGTGACCCCGAGACACCGAGTCCATGCAGCCCAGAAAAACAGCCCCTGCTATCTAGTACAGACAAGCTATCTAGTGTCTCAAGTCCAAAAAGGTCACCCACACCCTCCAGTGCAGAAAGGTTAAGCAGGCCCTCGAGTCCACCAAACCAGTGTAAGCCATCTAGTATGCCAAAGGGAATCAAGCCATCAGATCAAGGAAAGAAAAAGCCATCATGCTCAGACAAAATATTCCAGCTATTTCACCTGGGAAAGTCCAATAGAACAGGCCATCTGGGGAAGCCATACAAGCCAGCTCGTGGCCAGAAGCTAGCTGGTCAGGCAGCTTCATCCGATCCCAAAAAGGCAGTGAGCACACCTTGGCCAGCCGGTATGCAGTACACAGTCAGGCGCACCCTGCCACTTTGTCCACCCCACCCACAAAATCCCACCTCGACACCCAAGGAATCAAGTGTGCTGACACTAGCCCAATCCTTCAGACATCGGGAACTGAAAGGCTCAGTTTGTGGTCGTAGGGCAGACATGTTATATAGGCCTCAATCAATCAAGGCTTGCCTATGCTATAGGGAAGGATGCCTTATTTGTCAAAGTTCTGAGCCTTTGGTCAATAATAGTTTTGAGGCAAACAACAGTAATGCTGCAAACTCAGCTCTTCCAAGTGAAGTTCAGCTTTTTGCCCCGTCCGCAGATTACAAAGATAGTCTGAGTGGCAGTGATATCATGCCATATGACAGTGATGACAGTGACAGGGAGGTCACCATTCTTTGCAATATGAACTGCGACAAGACCATCCCCAAAGGCTTCCAAGATAATTAAGGACTCAATAGACACAAAACCACCTGTGAAGAAGCAAACTTCTATCAACTATCTTATGCTCACTGTCTTTTAAAACACTGATGGAAAATCTACTTGTAACCATTATTGAGATTACTCCTATCCATCTTGGAAGCAATTTACTTAACAAATAATAAATGCATGATATAACATGTGATTTTATTGTAATTATTATTTCATTTTAGAGGTATAAGGCTCTTTTGATGTATCTGACTGAGATCTGGTCACTTCGTTGGGAATCATGAGCATACATGCACCCGCAAATCTAAAAAGGTATCACAAACTACATTCAGGGAATGAAGGTATTATGCTGAGCGAAATTGGTCAGTCAGAGAAAGACAAATATCATCTGACTTCACTCATATGAGGACTTTAAGATACAAAACAGATGAACATAGGGAAGGGAAGCAGAAAGAATATAAAAACAGAGAGGGGGACAAAAGATAACAGACTCTTAAATACAGAGAACACAGAGGGTTGCTGGAGGGGTGGGGAGGAGGTAGGCTAGATGGGTGAAGGGCATTTAGGAATCTACTCCTGAAATCTTTGTTGCACCAAATACAAATAGTCCAATCTATGGCCTCGTGTACTTAAAAATTCATCAGTTAAATTAACCATATGAAGTGCAGGGCGCCTGGGTGGCTCAGTCGGCTAAGCAACTGACTTCAGCTCAGGTCATGATCTCGCGGTTCGTGAGTTTGAGCCCTGTGTCCGGCTCTGGGCTAACAGCTTGGAGCCTGAAGCCTGCTTCAGATTCTATGTCTCCATCTCTCTCTGCCCTCCCCTGCACATGCTCTGTCTCTTTGTCTCTCAAAAATACATGTTTAAAAAAACAAAGAAACAATATGAAGTGCAAATGTTTCTTTCAACTATTTCAACTCGTGTTAGGCTGAAAGCACCTGATGGATGGTATTGGTTAAGAGGGATATCAACTTAGTAAGTCTGGCCACACACAAAGTCCTCCACTGCATGAAAATCTTTGAGCCACAACATACCAGAGCCTAATTATGAAAATTGACTTTTCAATTTGCTTCTCACTGTAATTATCCAACTATTGTACATTATTTGCTTGGAGTAATTTCTTCTATGTAAAATGGTCTTTTTCTTATCACCAGAAAGAGGTGGTGTGATAGCCTCATGGAGTCAGGGAATTGTGACCAGTTGAAGGGTCTGTGACTTTTTAATATTCACTTCAGTAGAGAGATTTCTTGGTGAGGAGAAGATAGAAGGTGATAAATATAATAGGTTCCCAAAAGGTTTCTAAATAACTTTTTCATAGAAATTATTATATATAATAATTGGAGATACACCCCTCCAAGGCAATTCATTTGATACAGATGATGGTAAAAAAAAAAAAAGCCCCACAATCAAAAAAAAAATGTAGAGTGAAAAGGAGCTATTGCAATTACCCCAACCAAGCTCCCACTTGAAGCATCATCCATAAACAACAAATCCCTGTGACAGCCCTGCAAGGAAGACACAATTATCCCCATTTTATAAATGATAGAGCTGAATGTCAACGACGTTAAATTCTTTGTTCATAATTTTACTAAGAAATAGCAGATTCAGGCTTCAAATCTAAGTCTGTGTGATCCAGACACCCATGTTCTTTCCATGACATCTGACTGCTGGCCAATCTACATCCACTTCCTCTATGCACTGGTCCGGGCCCCAGGACGTAAAGGAAGCATCTAGTCAAATGCCCGATTGAAATGGCATTTCCCTATTTTAAAAACTCATGTTATCAAAAAGGGAGTGTAACAGCTAGCTTGGATGCATTGTTCTTGTATCAGACTGATATTTAGTGATCATCACTTCTCCAAGTGCTTTATAAATATGATAATAACATGTAATCATTATTATATAAAAGTATAGTGGTGCCTAGGTGGCTCTGTTGGCTATTCGACTCAGGTCATGATCTTGTGGTTCACGAGTTTGAGCCCCACATCAGGCTCTGTGCTGACAGCTCGGAGCCCAGAGCCTGCTTCAGATTCTGTGTCTCCCTCTCTCTGTGTCCCTCCCCTTCTTGTGCTTTGTCTCTTTCTCTCAAAAATAAATAAACATTAAAAAACAGTATAAAGCTCTGTTTTGAGCATTTTATATTAATTCATTTAATCTTGTCAACAACCCTGAGGTATGTATTATTATTATCTTTTTATTTTATTTTTTTAATGAAATGCTTATTTATTTTTGAGACCCCACGAGCTGGGGGAGAGAAGAGAGAGAGGGAGAAAGAAAGAGAATCCCAAGCAGGCTCCATGATGTCAGCACAGAGCCTGATGCGGGCCTTCAACCCCTCAGTTGTGAGATCACAGCCTGAACCAAAACTAAGAGTCAGACATTTAACCAACTGAGCCCCTCCCCAGGCGCCCCTAGGATTTCCATTTTAGAGATGAGGAAACTGAGGCACTGAGAGGCAAGCAACATGCTGACAGTTGCACAGTCAGCGTATAGCAGAGCAGGGATGTGAACCCAGACAGTAGACAGAATCCTGCTCTGACCTGGTATGTGAGACTGGTACATTTTAACCATGTGTTAAATAATGCATTGTGAAATCTTGCCACAGCTTTCACGCTTATTGATCTTTGTTTTTCCAGAGTCCAACATGTTCCCCTTTTTAATAAAGGGAGCAGTGTTTATACATCCCCAGTCTCCTGCTTAGCCTTTAATTTCTACGGCTTCTCAAGGGTAATAATGGCTATTTATATTGACCTCTATAATTTGTCTATATATAGAGTCTTTAACTCTTTAACTTTAAAGAGTCTATTTAGATTCACTCAGAAATTCCTTACATGTACTTCCATCCCCACCTTTTCTTTTAAACTTTTTTATTTCTATTTTTTTAAGTTTGTGGTTTTCTTAAGTAATCTCTGCACCCAACATGGAGCTCGAACTCACAACCCTAAGATCAAGAGTCACATGCTCTTCCAACTCAGCCGGCCAGGCGCCCCTCTTTCCATCCCTTTCTACCTGTGTTGTTCCACTCTTCCCAGTTTTAAGATTAGTCTCTTTAATGTAAGAGCAACTGAGGAGTTGGGCAGTTCTGCCCTTTCTTCCCCAGAAGAACTGCCCCTCTGCTGGCTAGCTGTGTGTTGCAAAGTTAGATCAGAGTTTTGTAGTTATGAGAAATAAAAGAATGGGTTTTTATGGGATTCATGTAATATTATGGTCAAGGATCCAGAACTGTCTGAATTTTACGCTGCCAGATACATTCCTCCCTGTGGGGAAACACATGTACAGGCGTGCGCACACGCACGCACACACACACACACACACACACACACACACACACACAGAATGATAGTAAATGAACAAGGCACTGGCTCGTCATCGGCCTTCTAAGTACCTGACTCTCCTGTATAAGATATCTTAGCAGATTTTACAGAGATATTTATAGTACACTTATCCTAAGATCTAGTAATTTCTTTTTAAAAACCTGCTTTGAGTACAGGTGACATACAATGTTACGTTAGTTTCAGGTGTACCACGTAGTGACTCAACATCTCCATACACCATGCTGTGCTCACCACAAGTGTAGCTACCGTCCGTCACCACACAATGAGCTTCGCAAAGTTGTGCTGGCGTAGACAGCCCCACCGAAATATCCGCCTAGTACCTATAAGGACAAACTTCAAATCCGTGCTCTTGTCTCTTTCTGACTGTCACACAGGACGAGAGGCAGAAGTAATGTTGATTTACCATATCATGACAATGTTTCTTGCAGAGACGCCTGGGGGCTCAGTCGGTTAAGTGTCCGACTTCAGCTCAGGTCATGATCTCATGATTCATGGGTTTGAACCCTGCGTCAGGTCTGTGCTAACCATGTGTAGCCTGTTTGGGATTCTCTCTCTCCATCTCAAAATACATAAATAAACTACAAAAAAATGTTTCCTGCATTATGACTGTGCTAGTAAACAAAGAAGGAAACAAGAATGCACTTGTGGTGAATGGAGCAAAACGTTTGTCCCTCAATTTAGGGCTGCCTGCATAAGCTAGTTCCACTATTTCCTAAGTGGTTGCCAGGACTCTTAATTCTTCATGCAGATAGCCCCTGACTTCTGGATTGCAGTTACGATGGTGTAACCTTGAACTCAGTGTCCGTGGTGCTGACCTGCAGCTTCTGTTTCTTCAGGATCTAAACATAACTGTGTAAGTATATACTTTCCTGTAGGAAATGTATTCCTGCTGGAAATATCTAGAATAGTTTCTATATACGTACACACACACTAGAAGAAATATTAAACTAAGGGGACACCTGCGGGGCTCAGTCAGTTAAGCATCCAACTCTTGATCTCACAGTTCATGAACTCACAGTTTGTGAGTTTAAGTCCTGCATCAGGCTCTGCACTGACAGCACAGGGCCTGCTTGGGATTCTCTTTCTCTCCCCCTCTCTCTGCCACTCTCCTGCTTGTACTCACTCTCTCTCGCTCTCTCTCTTTCAAAATAAATAAATAAACTTGGGGCCCCCGGCTGGCTCAGTCAGTTAAGCATCTGACTCTTGGTTTCGGCTCAGGTCATGACTTCATAGTTCATGAGTTCAAACTCGCTAGTGTTCTCTCTCTCTCAAAATAAGTAAACTTTTAAAAATAAATAAACTTTAAAACAAGAAAGAATTAACTAAGATAAAATAACTCATAGTGGAAATTAAAGCCTCCCACCCAAACCTCTCTGTTCTTAGATCTACTCTAAAATTCATTTTTAACATTTATTCATTTTTTGAGAGACAGAGAGACAGAACGTGAGCAGGGGAAGGACAGAGAGAGAGGGAGACACAGAATTTGAAACAGGCTCCAGGCTCTGAGCTGTCAGCACTGAGCCTGATGCAGGGCTCAAACCACAAACCGTGATATCATGACCTGAGCCAAAGTCGGACGTCCAACCAACTGAGCCACCCAGGCACCCTCTTAGGTCCACTCCAGAAGTAATCTATTAGACATCTGTGTTTACTTCTCATGCTAGCCTCTGTTGCCCTAAATTATATCTCTATATCACTATTTCTTGATTTATCAACTTGAAAAAATGAAGACTATATTCACTGGACCATCCTCCTCCCAAATGTGGATGGTTTTATTATACCAGTTACCTTTCAACCTACATCATCGGCATCCGCCTCTGTATTTTGATCTATTGCCTTTTTTTAAACATAAAGTGTACTTAATTTTGTTAAGTTTATTTATTTATTTTGAGGGAGGGGGCAGAGAGAGAAGGAGACAGAGGAACCCAAACAGGCTCCACACTGTCAGCATAGAGCCCAACTCAAGGTTAGAATTCATGAACCATGAGACCATGACCTGAGCCAAAGTCAAAAGCCAGACACTTAACCCACTGAAGCACCCAGATCCCTTGTTCTCTCCCCTTTAACCATAGCTCTTGATGCCCCATTATGTAAAAGTGTGACAATATTGCCCTCCACTCTTCCTTCTGCCATTCCTCCTCTTTCTTGCGGCCTCATTTATGCCAGCTAGCATCCCCACACTGTGGAATCAACACATGATCTCTAGAGTAAAGAACATTCCTAACATTTGTTTAAAACTACACTTGAGGTTTCCTGTTACTGTGTCAGTCACCCCTCTGCATGGGTAGGGGAGTCAACACTAACAACAATTCTAAATTATTCTGTCAACACTTTTGAATAACCCCCTGTTTTCAGCACCACTAATAAACCCTGTTACCTGAACCTGCCAACTTCAAGACCAGGCCTAGAAAATCAGTTGGCAGTCACTGCAATCATCCCCTGAGCTGTTTCTTCTTTATATTCAACTTCATTTGTCGATATGTTTCTATTTTTAATCTTCTAGAAATCTGTTGAAATGCCTTAATCACTAGAGGTCCCCTTCCCTGTGCATTCCTGTGTCAGTTATCCGTCCGCTCAGTGACACTGCATAACGACAAAACACAAAACCTCAATACAACTATACACACTTATTTTGCTGATTTTTCTCTGGTATTCAGCAAACATGCACAGGACTTGTCTGACCTTAGCTGGGCTCTCACAGGCATGGGTAGTGAGCCCTAGGTGTTCTAGCTGTTAATCGTGGCCAGGCTCCCTCAGATTTCTGGAGTAGACTGCTCGTCAACTGTGGTAATTCCGCTCTGCTTCATGAATCCTTCCCCTATCTCCAGCAGGCCAGCCCAGACACGTTCTCAGGACAAACACAGGGGTACAAGAGCAAGCAAACTCAACTCTGCAAGCACGTTTCAAGCGTCTGCTTGCATCATATTTGCAAACGTTGCATTTGCAAAAAGAAATCACTCTCACTATTCCCAGAGACTGAGTGAGCGGGCACTACAACGTTGCATGGCAAGAGGTTGTAAACGGGCCAGCATTGAGGCCATCAATGAAATCCATCACATTTTCTTGTTGCATTCTTTAACTCACATTAATAGTGTCTCAGAGGGAAGGAAGGTGGATGTGAATGCTTGGTACACCAAACTGAACTGGAAGTCTGAATCTGGAATGACCTTTTCATCTCTTTCTATTGCCTAGCCATATTTCAAAGCCCAGATCTGACCATATCAGTTTGCGGAAGCCTTCTGTAAATGATATCAAGTGTTTTTGCCTATTTTTCAGCAATTTCCCCATTGTTCTAACAATAGAACTTCAGTTTCACTGTGAAGAATTGACATTTCACATCAGTTTTTAGGGTTCCCCATGAGACAGAACCCATTATTTGATTCAAGGGGTGGGTGTATGTTCTGGCCCAATGGCAGATCCTATATACCCCGGTGGTAGTGACGACTGCTTTGAATACAGACATGTAGATCGGACTGGTCCAGGTGAACGATTAACACTGAGGTTTAGGCTGACATTATGGGAAGGAGGCTGATACACTTCGTTGCTTTCGCCAAGCAGTTTGGATGCAGTGCTAAAGCCTCTGTTGACCAAGTTTCTCACCACATTGGTGGAGCCAACAGTGAGTAAAGACAACACAAAGAAAAACAGATTCAGGAGATAGAAACAGAGAGATCCCTGAAGACATGATCTGAACATCTAGCTCTAAAACTAGTTGATATTTTTTTCATTTATTTTTAGCACTTGTAAAAATTCCTGGCCCTTTCAGTTACTTGAACTGATGAATTTCATTTTAGCTCAGACCCATTACTTGTAACCAGATTCTAACAGAATTCTCTGAAAACCTAAGCCCTTGTTTCTGCTTTACTATGACTATTAAGTGCATATTTCCTTTTTTAAATTTATTTGTTCAGTTTATTTATTTTGAGAGAGTGCACAAGTGGGAAAAGGGCAGAGAGGGAGAGGGAGAGTGAGGGAGAGGGAGAGGGAAAATCTCAAGCAGGCTCCACACTATCAGCATGGAGCCTGACACAGGGCTTGAATTCACCAACTGTAAGATCATGACGTGAGCTGAAGTCAGATGCTTAAGTGACTGGGCCACCAGTGCATATTTCTTGACTTTATCCCCTTCTCTCCATTCTTTACTTCGGAGATTCTAAGTGGAGGCACACCTCGAATGCAGTAGTACAGAAAGAACTTTCTCTGGCTACTTCTTCCTGTTCTGAAGATTCAGGTATGTCCTCCAGTTGCCAATTAGTTATACAGCAAAGTTCTATTGACAGTCTGCTGGGTCCTTCAGGCCTTTTGTGATGGAGGTAGGTAGAAAACTTAAAGGGCACTAACAATGATCTTTTTCACAGCCTGTGTCATAATGTGCTCCTTGTAAGTTAATATTTATGCCTATGCTTGATGACCATCTGTCCTTTGGGCTAGGCTGTAAGCTTTATGATGACAGTGCTTAGGACAGTGCTTGTCAATCGCTTTATCTTCAGGTCGAAAGACAGTGTCTGGTACATGTTAGGGGCTCAGGAGACTGTTAGAAATATTTATTTGTGTTGTATTTATCTCTATACCACCACAACAATGAATCCAGTGTTTGTTTAAGTAAAATGAAAATAAATACAATCAGCTTCAAGCCATGAGCTGACTGTTTCACACTCTACACCATCATCACACCCCCTCTTCACCCTCATTTTCTACAAAGACCTTTCTATTCACTTCTGTAGCACTTCCACGGATTCAGACATTTTTGAAGTTAACCTTCCTGGAGATTTTCCATGTTTGTCCTTGGTTGTGTGCTTCTCCTTGTATTTTTTTAGTAAGTCCCTTTTAAATTAGATACCTCGCCGTGAAGCTTCATTTGTTTCGTCCAATGCCTTCCCTTTTCATTTTACAATGGGTATAATTTGGATAGTCCAAACTGCATTTTTCCAGCCTCCTTCCTTATTATAGCTTTATATATTCCTTTTTAGAGTTTCGGGTCATTGAATGATAACACCTTTTTTAATAACCTTTATGTTGTCAAAGTCAAGGGTAAACACTACCTCCACCCTGTCTGCATACCAGCGGCATACATCTTTAGGAAAAAAGAGGGAGGGAACCCCAAGCTACTAATGTCAGCAGTAAGCCATTTTGTCCTTGGTTTCCTTGTATTGTTTATGTAAAAGGAAGCCCTGAATTCCTATGTGCTCCAGAGAAGACCACCTCTCCTCTAGCTTCCAAATGTCCATTGGAAAGGCTTACATAAAGAAGTAACTTCCTCCTGTATGCTCCTAATAAGACACTCATCCCTCACCTACTCTCGGCATTCTTCCTTTAGACAACTCAGGACTAATCTTACCATACTCTTCATTTGTTTATGTCAGTTCTGATAGTCAGATCTCAAAGTATATTCTCCATTCCTGGGATTCTAATCTTTGTGTTTCTCAGTAAATCCCCAATTCTGACCTCAGTACTTCCCCCCTTGAGCCCCTAAAGACATACTCCTGTGCCTCCTGGATCTCCTGGCATATCATCAGCAAAAATCCTCCATGTCTTTAACCTCTTTGGTGTAAGTTTCCTTATGCTTCTTGCTCTAAAGAAACACTGGCTCTCCCTCCTAATGACACCTTCCCCCTACAGCCTTCCTTCTGGTGACTGTATTCTCTCTCACATGTCTTATCTCTTCAGTCAGAAAGTGAGTTCTTCTCTGCCATGTTCAGATCATTGTTACTTTCACTCACTCCAAACCCCTGAACTTTTAATCCCAACTCATCAAACTATACCACCTCTGCCCTTCCTGTAACAGACACCTGATATATTCAAGATCACTTTCCTCTATTCTTAGAAGAGTTTTGTTCTTGGCTCTTGGATGTTTTCTCCAACACTACTTCTGTCACAATTTTTGGTGATTTCAATATCCACATAGATGAAAATCCTAATGAACTGTATATAATTTCTTGACCTTCCCTCCTCATCTACTTAACCCAGTTTTAGCCATTTATCTCCATGGCTGCATTCTGGATATTGTCATTATCAATCAATACGACTCCTCCACAATATCAGATTCAGCATGGCCTTCCAACTGTCAAGACTACGCTCCCTATTTTAGCCCTTGACTTCAGTGATACTTTGCTTCACCAGCATCTCCAATCCAATAATACTAACACCTTTTTACTGCCTTCATCTCTTTGATGTCTTCGCTTCCTTATCAACCTTTGAATCCCATGGCCCATCACCATGAGCACTTACTTATATAGTTCTGCAACTTTTTTCAGCCTTCTCTTCCCTCATTGTATTCTCATGGCAAATTCACAAGCCTGGTGAGCCAGATTACCACCTAAACATTTATAGCCCAATGTGGCTGTGAGAAAACACACAACTATGCTGATTTGTGTCACTTTAAATTTGTGACTATTCACCTCAGAGGAGTCCTTACCACTGACTTAAAACCTTATCACATTTTCTACTTCACTCATTTCTCCACTCCCCTCAATAATCCCTTTGTATGTTCTTGCCTCTCTTTTAAAATTCTAATGCCTACTCTTCTAAACTAACACTGAACTGATGACCTTGCTTACTTCTTTCCTGAGAACGTAGACAGAAAAGGACTTCCACAATCGTGAATCACGTCTCTCCATGGAGCATCTCTGAGTACATGATTTTGCTTTCCCTTTTATTAATATGGATGAAACATTTGTGCTCACTTTTAAGCCAACCCCTCCGTTTGTGTTCTAGACATAATCATCTGTTACCTAAGTAAACTGACTAGTCCAGTAAATCCCTACCTTTTCCCTGGATTATCAATTTTCCCTACTTATGAGATTCCCCAATCAGAACACAACCAAGCTGTTGCTTTTCACATCTTAGAAAAATATTTTTTCTCCACTCTCCTTCTCTCTCCAGATATCCCTACACTTTTCTGGCCCTGTCACTACCTGTAATTCCTCTTTCCTCATTCTCTTTTTGGACTCATTCCAGTCAGGTTTGCATCTTCACCAATTCACTGAAAAAGCTTCTGGCAAAATCATTAGTGATGTTCATGTTGCTAACCTCAGAGATCAATTCTCCATTTTCAACATACAAGGCCTATCACCAGCATTTGTAAAGTTGATAACTTCCCCTCCTCAAAATAAACATTAAAAAATATTTTACAAAATGTATATATCCATCTGGCTTCTCCTCTGAACTCCAAATTTGAAAACTCAAATAAAGTTTATTTTTATTTATTTGAGAGAGAGAGAGAGCGAGCATGTGAGCAAGGGAGAGGCTGAGAGAAAGGAAAGAGATCCTAGGCAGGCTCTGCACAGTCAGTGCAGAGCCCAATGCATATCATAACTACACTACTAAGAAAGGAGAAAAGTTGTATATTTAATGCATACCATTCACATAAAAGATTCCAGGTACCTTAAAATACAGTATCTAAAAATATAAATACAATAGAAGAATATATAGATTTATTTTAATTATGCTGTATTTCTCAAGTAAGACATAATCACCTCATAAATAATAAAGGCACTAACAGATTTGATAAGGTAGGCTATAAATCTTGGTTTGGAAAAAATCTGTAAGCTATGGTGAAAGAACAACAAATTAAAGAATTTATTTGAAACATCTATAACAATGGATTAAAAACCACAGTACATAAAGATCATCTATAAAATAATAAAGAAACAAGTCACACATTATGAACAAAAATTGACAGAATATATAAAAATACCTAGTGGGGAAGGGGGGGGGAAAGAGGTGGTGGTGATGGAGGAGGGCACTTATGGGGAAGAGCACTGGGTATTGTATGTAAACCAATTTGATAATAAACTATTTAAAAAACATACCTAGCAATCATTTGGAGTGTGGCTGAATAGTTAAAATTAAAATAGCTATAGATGCAAAGTCTTAACATTCAGATTTCCCAAAAAAATATATAGATTTATAACATACACTGGTGGTAATAGTGTAGTAAAAAATGAACCCACATACACTTTTGAGACCAATGTAAATTTGCAAAGATTTTAGAGGATAATTTGGCTGTTTTCATAAATATTTTCACTATACATAGAAATTTTTACCCTTAAATAACTATACTTTAAAAACACTCACAGAATTAGAGTGCCTGGGTGGCTCAGGTGCTTGAACAACTAACTCTTGATATCACCTCAAGGTCATGATCTCATAGTTCATAAGACAGAGCCCCATGTGGGCCTCTGTGCTGATGGTGTGGAGCCTGCTTAGGACTCTCTCTCTCTCTCTCTCTCTCTCTCTCTCTCTCTCTCTCTGCCCCTAATCCCACTCACGCATGGGTGTGTATGCATCTGCATGCTCTCTCTCACAAAATATATAAACATTAAAAAATACTCTCAAAATTATGCAAGATTATAATTACAAGGATCATTGATTTTGATAATAAAAATTAAAAACAGCCCAACTTCCAACCAGAAGGAAAATAACTAAGTAAAATATTAAACCACATAATAAGGACTATGAGTAAGAATTTTGTAATTCTACCTAGAAAGGTGTCCATAATGTACTAAGATTTATAAAAAAGAAAAGAGAAAAGAAAAGAAAAGAAACAGAGAAAAAAGAATGCATAGAAAGATTTGCAGAAGTAGACCTTGCCATTAATAATAGTAACTTCCAAGTATGAATTTTCAGTAGAATGAGATGAGATGGAAGGGGGTGTGGGTTCTCATTTTACATCCTACTCTTTTCGATTTTCTGTCAACGATATATAATAACTTTGGTAATTTGTAAAAATAATAAATGTGAATGAGTAGAAGAGCAAGTTGTCAAATTATAAATTTGTTGCATGCTTTTAAATACTGTCTACAGCCTTACATTTTCTAGCAAGTTTCCCAAATGATCTGACCTCATAAACTGGGAATAACATGTCAGAGTAAAAATATCAAATCTAAAAGTTTTGAGCACAAATATAAAAATCTGGGCCCTTCATTCAGTAATACCTATGTCAAACACTACAATTTTGCTGGTTTAATTGCATATTGCCTAGACTGTGAGTTGGTGACTTCCAGGTATAACGGTTCACGAGCAGTCAAGTAATAGGTTAATGTGGTAAATTCAATCATATAAGTTCACAGGTTGGGAGATGGGAATGGAACTACTCAAAATTCTCATATAGTCCCCAAAATACTCAAAATAATTTGTATTAAGTCAAGGTGTTTTTATTTAGCTTACTGGATGATTTTTACACTGATGACTAAGCTCAGAGAACCTATTATACATCGTTATCATATCATCAACTGGCCTCTTAATATTTCTTTGGTGTGGAAGAAACTATATAATTCAATAGACTGGACTTTTAACAGCTGAAAACATCCCAAATACAAATACTCCACCTTTTCTGAAATTTCAGGGTTTTAAATTTTAACCTACTACAGTAATAGTCAACCACTAATCTTACCATAGAGTCAATTAAAATACCTCCTTATCATGTAAAATGCAGAGATTTGGGGGGACTTTTTTTTTGCAGTTTCCTATAATTCTGCTGTATTTGCTCAGAAACCAAATGCAAATCAACATCAACTAGAATGTTATATTTATAGTTCCTAAACATAAATTACAACTTCAATTTGATTAAAACAGGAGAGCATGAAGTATTAAAGTCTTCTGCCTATGGCATCTAGTGCCAATTATCTTTCTGTCCATAAAAATCACCTGATTTATTGTGGCATATATGAAATATTTAGTTTTCCTTATTTATCCTTTGTTGTATCTTCTGGGTGACACCTGAAAAGTAGAAAGGGGGCAGGGTGCAGACCTCTTTGCTATGCTGTTAAGGTAGCTATTGGGTAAAGGGTTAAGGTCCAGCACTATTCATGGTAGGATGACAATTTCTTCTTGGACTCACCCTCGGCAGGTGGTAGGTGAAAAGCAGCTTAATGTTCTCAAACAAGTCCTGATGACATACTCTCAAAGGTGTATAAAAGGCAATGTACTCAGTGTTGGGATCCCTAAAAGACTTGAACTCTAGGCATCTGCCCTTACAACGGCATGGAAGGAACAATAGTGATGTCTTAGAATTTTCCTAGCCTGCAGAGAAGAGAAAGACCAGATTTGAGGTTGTTAGGCTGAGTTTGATTTAAAGATACATCATTACAAAAAAAAAAAGATACATCACATTGCAGCTTTTCAGTAATTGGTGTCAGTAGTAGTGGATGATTACATATCAGATCAGTGAAAGTAGCCTATTTCCTTTATGGGAGAACCCATAACATTTCATAGAGGTTAATGGACTTTTAGCAAGATAGCATCAGAGTGATGGTGTTGGTTCTTAGTAATTACCCCAGTCTTCTCTCTCATTCTTCCCCTACAAATACCTTAGGTTCAAACCAATCTGGCTTTTTCCTGAATATGCCCTTAATAAGTCCTAAAATCACATCTTCGCTCATGTTAAATATACCTAGAACCCACAACCATCCTCTATCCCCATCTCTACTGTTCAATAATACAATCTTTCTTCATCTCTTTCATCAAATTATTCCAGCTGTGGTTTATATTTAATTCCTGGTTTTTAAATAGTTACTTGGTGCCTTCCTATGTGATAAAGATCCTCTTTCCTTTTTGTGCCCATATGAATCATGACTTTCTTCACATAGTACACCTAATTTGTGTAAAATTTTCAGGCAGATTTTCTATCCCTAACTTAACAATAAACACTCAAGGATAGGGATGAACTCTTATTGCTCTAACTAGTCAGAATTTAAGGCAGGGTTTGGCATTAGAATGAATGTTCACTGATAGAATAGCATAAAGGGATGACTGTGAAAACCATACAGGTATTTTCATTGAGAATATGTATCTAACCTGTATTTCCCAATTCTTAAAAGATGCTTTGTGAGTATATTTATATTATCCCTATTTGTAACAGACTGATGGAAGAAAAAGAATAAAGCTTAAAAAAAATAAAATGGCAATGAAACTAGGAAGTAGCTACTCCCTCAAACATAAAATCTGAAGACTATCATCTAAATCAAATGGAGTTAGAAAGACTTCCAGTTTCCAGTTCCACATATAAGAAGCCTAGAAGTCATCAGTCCGTCCTAACAACAACTGAAAAGCTGAAAACTCAAGAACTCTTCTAAGATCCAGAAGAGAAGAGAAGGGGACACAGGGCAAACCACTGTTCCTGAGACTGGAGAGCGAGACAGGTGAAAACAGGGAGTCTTGGCTCAGCAGAACATCAGAAACCTTCATAGGAACAATTCCCAGGGGGAGAAAACCCTGAAATGTAACTGACAAATTACTGGAGGCTCAGTATGGAAACGCTGATAGTTAGAGACTTCAGGGGATTCAGTCATCAAGGGTTCATCACAGTTTTGTGCAATTTACCTCCAGGGACTTGACCAGATTCTCACAGTAAATATAAGGGGGAAAATGATCTCCTGCCTCCTGCAGGGACAGGAAAAAAGGAACCATTTTGAAATATACGTTTGGAAAGCCAGCCCTTGGGGGGAACTATGAAACCAGAGGCCTAACTTGCTGTGGTATTATCAGCAGGTATTTTCCTAACTTAATTGTGGGAAGGAAGTATCCAACTCCAGCTAACTCTACTGATTCTCTAGCATCATAGGAGGGAGAAAAACAAACAAACAAACAAACCAACCCTGAGGAACAGTTGAGAAGTTCACAGTCTAGATGCAAACACCCAAGACAGAAGAAGACTAGGGGAAAGTCACTTCCCTGCACTAAATTGATACTGCCTTTTGGGCACCTGGGTGGCAGTCAGTTAAGTGTCCAACATTGATTCAGGTCATGATCATGGCTCATGGGTTCAAGCCCCATGTTGGGCTCTGCTCTGTGCTGACAGGTCAGAGCCGAGAATCTACTTTGGATTCTGTGTCTCCCTCTCTCTCTGCCCCTCCCCTGCTCGCTTGCTCTCTCTCTCTCTCTCAAAAATAAATAAACATAAAAAAGATAAATTGATACAGCTTTTTTGAAGGGCAGTCAGGAAATATCCATGAACAGAGAAAATGTTCATACTCTTTAACCAAGCTATTCTAATTTTAGAAATCTTGTCTATCTTAAATGCAAAATTATGCATTCAGGTATGTTAAATGCTAAATTGTTTGTGATAGAAAAAAAAGAGAAAGCCTAAATGTCTACCAGTAGGTCAATGTTTAAACAAGCATAATGTATCTATAATGTGGGATATTTTGCATGTGCTGAAAAAGATTGACCTATATCTATGCGTATGGAAATAAGATCTTCAAAATGAATTATTAAGATAATAAAGTACACTACAGAAAACTGTGTCTGGTGTGATCCCATTTAAGTTTCTTTAAAAATACAAAAAAAAGTGTGTGTGTGTGTGTGTGTGTGTGTGTGTGTACATGTGTATAAGTAAGAATATATTAACAGGGGACTTCAACTTTTTGCTCTGTATTCTTTCATTTTTACTCTTTAAAAACTACCTCTTTATAACTTGTCACTAGTTTTTTTAAAATATGAATTCCAAAAAGAAACAAAAGTCAGATACAGACTCTGACTCACTGACTGTGAGTCTCTAGGGGTAGAGATTGAGTATGTGTATTTTTTAAAGCTCAAGAGGGGATTCTGATGCATGGCAAAAGTGAGGCTGTAGAAAATAGTGTAGCAGTACTTCAAAAAGAGTCAAGATAGAATTACCATATGATCTAGCAATTCTACCTCTGGGTATATACCCCAAAGAATTGAAGGCAGGTACTCAAACAGATATATGTATACCCATGTTCATAACAGCACTATTCACAAGAGCCAAAAGGTAGGAGGAACCCAACTGTCCATAGATAAATGAATGAAAAAACAAGATATGGTGTATATATACACTGAAGTACTATTTAGCCTTAAAAAGAATGAAATTCTGATACCTGCTACAGTGTAGATGAAACTCGAAGGCATTACACTAAAGGAAATAAGCCAGGCACAAAAGAATAAGTAATATAAGCTTCTACTTACAGGAAGTATCTGGAGTAGTCAAATTTAGTGGCAGAAAGTAGAATGGCAGTCGTCAGAGGCTAGGGAGGGGAGAAACGGGAAGACATTGTTTAGTAGGTGCAGAGTTTCTGTTTGAGAAGATGAAAAATTTCTTTAGATGCCTAGTAGTGATGGCCGTACAGGAGTCTGAATGTACTTAATGCCACTAAATTGTACACCTAAAAATTGTTAAAATGATGATTTTGATTTTTTTACCCCAATACAAAATTTTTATTTATTTTTAATGTTTATTTATTTTGAGAGAGAGAGAGAGTGCGTGCACATACTAGGGGGCAGGCAGAGAGAAAGGAGAGAGAGAGGCGATAGACAATCCCAAGGAATCTGCACTGATAGTGTGGAGCAGGATGTGGGGCTCGATTCCCCAACTGTGAGATTGTGACCTGAGCACAAATCAAGATCTAGATGCTCCACGGACTGAGCCACCCAGGCACCTCCCGATAAAACTATTTTAAATGGAATTAGACCAACTCAAAGAAGAAAAGAATGATGAATAAATATTATTACAATCTCTAGCTAGATTGGAAATTCTCTAAAGACAAGGCAGCTTTCTGAAACTTCTAATCAACAATCCATCATTTAGAATTATGAGGCCCAGAGATATAGACAGACTCTCCCCAAAATTGAGAATCTCTAGTGAGTCTCCCTTTAAAATAACACAGTGGAGGGAGAAATAAAGTGAAATGAGAAACTGTACTACAATTCTTGCTTTATTTTTTGGCATCCTGTTCTCCAATCTGTAGAAAAGTCCTGGAGATAACACAGGATGGAGGACATTGTAGAAGGTGAAATCCAATTTGTAACTGTTGACCCAGGTTAACTGAGCAGAAAAAAATGAACAGTAAATCTCCAGATAAGATACAATGAGATATAGATACAGCCTCAAGGACAATCACCTGGCTTGATTTGCTTATTTCAAAGAAACAAATAAACAAATAAACAAAAAAGAGAGAGCTATCCCTGGAGAGGAGAAACATTTATAGACATGGCTGTCTGAGAACACATGACCAAATTAAAGATACCTGCTACCCCAAGTCACTTTCCTTAGTTCTCCCCACAAAGTTTAAGTAGCTAGAAGCTCACATAGAACTGACATCAATGTAACAGGATTAACAAACAATAAGGATCATTGCACCTATGAATAGATGCCTCCTCCAAAAGGAACAAATCCTGGTCAAAGAAGATAAAGAATAAACAACAGGGGCCCCAAGGTGGCTCAGTCCCTTGAGTATCCAAGTTCGACTCAGGTCATGATCTTGTGCTTTGGTTTGTGAGTTCAAGTCCCACATCAGGCTCTCTACTGTCAGCGTGGAGACCGCTTTTTATCCTCTGTCCCCCTCTCTTACTCCCTCCCCCACCCATGCTCCTGTGCATCTGCTGTCTCTCTCTCTCTCTCTCTCTCTCTCTCTCTCTCTCTCTCTCTCTCTCTCTCTTTCTCTCTCTCTCAAAAATAAGTAGAGATTAAATAAAATTTTTTAATCTATTTAAAAATTTTAAACATTTTTTTTTAAAAAAAGAATAAACAATAGAGAGAAAAATACTCCCCTCTTAAAAAGGTTGACCTCACACACTACTTGAACTGTTGTACAAATGTTGCCTTGTTATTGCAAACTCCTAAAGAAATTGTCTAGACTCACTGTCACCAAACTCTTTGCTTCTATTCTCTCTTGAACCTGAGCCAGCCAGGCTTGCCCCTACCACGCCTCAGAAACTACACTTACCAAGGTCACCAAGGAAGTTTATGTTGCTAAATATAGCGATCATTTCTCATATTATTTGATCAGAAACATTTGACACAGTTGACTACTTCCCCCTCATTGAAATTCATTTTTCACTGGGCTTTCAGCACACTGTATTTACCTAGCTGCAGCTTCGCAGTCTATCTGCTCTTTCCTCATTTCCTGGCCTTCTAAAGGTTGCGGTATCCCAGGCCTTGACCTTTGTATCTATTCTCTTTTATAATTTATACACACTACTTTGGTTATCTCATCCTTAAGATGATCTATACAATGATGACTCACAAATACATATTTCTAGTCCAAACCTCTCTTTGGAAATTTAGCTTTCTAAATCACATTTTTTTAAAGTTTATTTATTTATTTTGAGAGAGAGAGAGAGAGAGAGAGAGAGAGATCGAGAGCAGAGAAGTGGCAAAGAGAGAGGGAAAGAGAAGATCCCAAGCAGGCTCCACACTGTCAGCGCAGAGCCCAATATGTAATATGAACTCATCAATAGTGAGATCATGACCTGAGCTGAGATCAAGAGTCAGATGCTTAACCCATTGAGCCGCCCAGGCATTCATATCACATTTTCTACTAAACATTTTCATTCATATGATTGATACAAATACTAAAGATAACCAGTCCAAAACTGAGCTACTAAACTTTCGTTTTAAATCTGTTCCTCCTTGGGATGCCTGGGTGGCTCAGTCGGTTAAGCCTCCAACTTCGGCTCAGGTCAGATCTCACGTTCGTGGGTTCGAGCCCCACGTCAGGCTCTGTGCTGACCACTCAGAGCCTGGAGCCTGCTTCCGGTTCTGTGTCTCCTTCTCTCTCTGCCCCTCCCCCTCTCATGCTCTGTCTTTCTCTGTATCAAAAATAAATAAAAACATTAAAAAAATTTAAAAAAAAAGATAAATCTGCTCCTCCTTAAGTAATCTCCATCTCAGTTGATGACAACTCCTTTCAGTTGTGCAGAGAAAATATCCCTCCTGGATTTGTCTCTTTCTCATTCTACATATCATCTATAAATCCAGCTAGCTATGTTTTCAAAATATAACCGGATACAGACCACTTCTCCCCATCGTTACCACAAGCAGTCTGATCTTTGCCATCATATTCTCTTACTTGGATTACTGCAAAAGACTCATTTCTATTCATCCTGCCTTTACCTTGGCCTCCCATTAGTTAGTTTTCCACACAGTAGCCAGAATGATGCTATTAAATGTAAGTTAGATTGTGACCCTTCTATAACATTAATCAAAATCCTCAAAATTTTAATCTTTCTCTTTGTATTACAAAAGTTTGTACCATGATCCGCACACCCAACATAACCTGCTCCCTACCTTTGCTTTTTTTTACAAATTGTTTTTTACATTTATTTATTTTTGAGAGACAGAGCATGAACACGGGAGCGGCAGAGAGAGAAAGAGACACAGAATCAGAAGCAGGCTCCAGGTTCCAAGCTAGCTGTCAGCACAGAGCCCAATGCAGAGCTTGAACCCACGAACAGTGAGATCATGATCTGAGCTGAAGTAGGACTCTCAACCAACTGAGCCACCCAGGCGCCCCCTACCCTTGCTTTCTTACACCTCCTAGGACTCACTTGCGCGCTTACTCACTCTCTCTCTCTCTCTCTCTCTTTCTCTCTCTCTCTCTCACACACACACACACACACACACACACACACACACACACACACACTCCACTCACTATGGTAACTGTTTTCCAAACACATCAAGTAAACTTCCACCTAGAACCGTGCCACTGGCTCTACCCTCTTCCTAAGACTGTTTTCCCCATTAGCAGTGTTGCATATTCCCTCACATTCCCCATGTGTTTATTTAAGTATCAACACTTCAGGAGCATCTGCATGGCTCAGTCAGTTAGGCATCAGACTTCAGCTCAGGTCACAATCTCATAGTTTATGAATTCAAGCCCCACGTCAGTCTCGATACTGAGAGCTTGGAGCCTAGAGCCTGATTTGAATTCTGTGTCTCTTTCTTTCTCTGCCCCTCCCCTACATGTGCTCTGTCTCTCTCTATCTCTCAAAAATAAATAAACATTAAAAAAATAAATAGCAACACTTCAGCGAGACAGTCTCTTAACTACTAATCTAAAACTGCAACTGCTCCCTACAATATTTTATATTCCACTCCGTTTGCTCTATTTTTATTTTTCACATTTTTTATACTATGTGTTCTACTTATGTATCCTGTTTATTGTCTGACTCTTCCCACTGGCATAACAGTTGTATGAAGGCAAACAGTTATTGCTGTGGATTTACTACTATGGCAATATCCCAACATCTAAGATAGTATCGGGCACATCATAACTTCTCTACAAATATTCATTAAGGAGCTGACTATGCAAGGAAATAGAAGAACATTTAAAAATATTGACACCTTTCATTAAAGAAAAAAGTTATGAAAAATGAGCTAACTGAATTGAAGAGACACATCTAAAGAATAGTGAAATTGTCACAGGAATAATAATAATAATAATAAAACCCCAAAACTACAAGGAGTAGAAAAGACATTATAAAAGTTACTGAGGACAGGCTTGGGAAATTATTGCACAAACCCCAAAATATGGACAAACATATACACAATAAAGTGACAAGTGAGAAGAGAGTATGTGATAGATAATGGATGACAAAGAAAAGTCAGCATTCAGGGAAGTGGTGTTTCTTGAGAGACTGAAGAGACGAAAGGGATCAGAAGACAACATTCAAAGTTCTAATACTAGAGGAATCTCTTGAAATAAGAGAAGACATAAACCTGAATGCCAAAGTGAAACACACTGTTTTAGGGAAAAAATATGAAATAATCAGTCCCACAACATATCCTGATAAAGTCACTAAATGCTAATTACAGAGAACCCCATAGGTATCTAGGCAGAGAAAAAAGCAAATCACTGACATAACAGGTATCCACAGGAACATTTAATACAAGAAGCCAAGGGAGCAAAGTATACAAAATTCCTTGGAAAGAGAATCACAACTCTATAATTTTATAATTTGAAAACTCTCAAAGTAAAGAAGATGTTTGAAAGATACTCTCAAATGGAAAAGAACCTCAAAGATTAGTATCTTGAACAAATCAAGCCAATTTAAAAATTAATAAAAATAAAGATAACTTAAAAAATGTATGGTTATGAAAGGATAATAAATGATAAACAATAATGGAAAAAATACTACCAAAACAAATGAAATGACAAGTGCTAAAAATATCAGTAATTTAAAAAATAATGTTAAAAAATCAAAAACTAGAATACTAGTGGAGAAAGAGGAAAGGTGGAAATGTACCAACTATTTTTTAAATTTTATAGAACAGTCAGTTGGCTGTATAAAGCTCAATAAATACAAGAATAAGCATATTATTAAAAGCTAAAAAGTAAATACTATGATAAATAAAATAAGTTAAACATGAATTATCTAAAGTGCACAAAAGGATAAAATAATTAAATATCACAGAGTCAAAACAAGTATTAAAAGCAAAATACAGGTGTGAGGAGGGAAGGCGGCAGATGGGAGGAGGACCGTAGGCTTGTCGCATCCTATGAACACAACTAGACAACTATGAAATTATTATAAGTACCCCGGAAATTGACCTGAAGACTGACAGAACAAACTCCACAACCAAAGGGAGAGAAGAGGCCACATGGAAGAAGGTAGGAAGTATAGAGATGTGGTTTAGGGGAGAAAGAGATCCTGTGAAGGGGAGGCAACCATGGTTGCAGATAAGGAGGAGAGAGAGAGAGACAGAGAGAGAGAGAGGCAGAGAGAGAGGGAACCAGACAGGGGAATGCACATAAGAATATTTTGATATTCCCCCGAAGTCATTGGCTTGGAAAACAAGAGAGGCTGAATTTTGTGAGTTCTTGCAACTTGCAGAGATTAAATCCTGGGATAGAGTGTGGAGAGCACCGCACTGCTCTAGGAGAAAAGGCAGGCAGGCAACAATGGGGGTGGGGGTGGGGTAGGAGGGGGGAGCAGATGGCGTGCAGACAGCTATCTGAAGAATGCTTGGGGCACACAGAGGGGGAGATTATTTGCTCGCTTTGGAGCACTTCCCTGGCCGAAACTGCTCTAGGAATGAAGGAACCAGCTGGAACCATGTCCTTCCACCCCTCAGCATGGACACAGAGCCACCTGCAGGAAGCAGCACAGGGCCAACAAGCTGCCTAACTTGCTTACACTGAGCCCCACCCTCCTGCACTCCGGCAGGACTGCCCTTCCCGGTCAATCTTGCCTCAGTTCTAGCACGGTCTTTTCCCAGAAGACTAGGACAAACCCCTTTCCATACTACATCTCTCAACCAAAGAAATCTGCAGGGCCTCAGTTCTGGTGCGGGTCTCATTTCACAAGCAGACGGGAGCATACCTAGCTAAAACTCACCACGTTCAGGCCAGGGACCAAGCACTGCCCATAGTATGACTGGCCTAAGAATAGAGCAGCCAAAACACAACCCCAGAGCACACACTGCACAAACTGAAGATACTGTCTGAAGCACCAGGCCCTGGACATTACATGACCTCTTCTTCATAAGTCAGAAGCAACGGACATAACCAGCTTTTCTGACACAGAGAAGAAGGCAGAGACTTAGACAAAATACCAAAACAAAGGAATTTATCCCAAATGAAAGAACAAGATAAGGCCACAGCCAGAGATCTACGTGAAATAGATATAAGTAAAAGGGTTGATGGAAAACACTGATGGTTACCAGAGGGGAGGTGAGTGGGAAATGGGTCAAATAGGTGATGGAGATTAAGGAGTACACTTGTGATAAGCACCGGATGTTGTATGGAAGTGTTGAATCACTATATTGTACACCTGAAACTAATATCACAGTGTATGTTAATGAACTGGAATTTAAATAGAAACCTTTTAAAAAGGTAAAATTACGTAGCTATTAGCATTTTCTACATAACTATTTTTTTTCTTTTAAATGTTTATTTATTTTTGGGAGAGAAAGCACCAGTGGAGGAGGGGCAGGAAGCAAGAGGGACAAAGGATCTGAAGTGGGCTGCAGCCTGACATCACCGATGCCATGCTATGAGATGACAGTGAGCCCGTTGCAGGGCTCGAACTCATGAACTGTGAGAAGTCAGACCCTCAACTGAGCCACCCAGCCGCCCCTCTTCATAACTATTTAGAATGTATTTTGCCTAGTAGTGTGGAGACCTTCAAAAAAGGCCCTAGCACAAGGTTAAATAAATAAGTGAATTTAGTAATAAGGAGAAAAATAACTCAAGTAAAAGCAAAATACAACACAAAAAAGACAAAAACAGAGTTTTTGTTCTACCAATTATAAGTAAAAGATTATCCAAACGGATCAAAAAATAAAATTCTACCCTTGCTAAATACATGAAAAGCGAATCAAATTCAGATAATTTAAGGGACACCTGGGTGGCTCAGTCCATTAAGTATCTGACTTTGGCTCAGGTTTATGGGCCTGAGCCTCCCCCACTTCCTCTCTCAAAAATAAACATTAAAAAATTAAAAAGAAATAAGGGTGTGTGTGCATGCATGTGTGTGTATCAAACAAATATAAACAAAAGAAAACAATGTCATTAATATCAGTGAAATGTAAGAGAAAGAATTTAATGAGATTTTAAGAAGAGATACTTTATATCAAAAATGGATATATGCCACAATGAAGAGCTTACTCCTCCTGGAACATCATACAAAATAATACAGCATCAAAATTCATAAACCAAACTTTCACAAATAATATGTGGAGAAATGAAGTATAGTTGTTGTAGATATAACTTTTACTCATATGCTCATAATAAATCAAGTCAGGAAAAAACAAATAATGCAGAGTTATTTTAAATAGTTAACAAGGTTAAATTTATAGATACAAGCAACAATATTATGTGTAGTTAGAGAATAAACTGTCTCAAGCACCCACATACCCCCATATTAAGGTACAAATAAAGCTTTGACAAAGTCCCCAAAGTAGAAAATGTGCAAATCAGATTATCCAAGCACAGAGCTATAAAACCAGAAGGCTATCATAAAAATGATAACAGACAAAAAATATTGATAGGGAAATTACAAGCAACAAGTACACAAATTCTTTGCTATGTAGTTCTTACGTCCTGTACGAAACTAAAATTAAAACTGAAGAACATCTGAAAAATGGCTATAATGAAAAAGAACTTGTGTTACAGGATTTGCCCAAAGCTATGTCAGAAAAAGTTACATCATCATACAAAGTTACACCATTAAGTATGAAAAAATGAAAATAAATCAAATTGAATAAATTCACTAACTAAAAAAAATACAAAGTTAATCAAAGCAGAAAGAAATGATTAATAATGGGAAATCAGATAACAATGATTTTGAACGTTGAAAAATGGTAGAGCAATTAAATACTTCCCAGAGTGTGTTTCAAGATGATTTTCGGGTGCCTGGGTGGCTCAGTTGGTTGAGTATCTGACTCTTGATTTGGGCTAGGGTCATGATCTCATGGTTCCTGAGATTGAAACCTGGGTTGGACTCTGTGCTGACAGTAAGGAGCCTGCTTGAGATTCGCTCTCCCTCTTTTTCTGCCCCTCCCCACTCAAGCACCTCTTTCTCTCCCTCCCTCTCTCTCTGTCTGTCTCTCAGTCTCTCTCTCTCTCTCTCTCTCTCTCTCTCTCTCTCAGAATAAATAAATAAATGTAAAAAAAGAAGATATAGAAAGTACTAGTTATTATAATGTGTAAAAACTGAGATATCAAGGGGTACCTCGGTGGCTCAGTTGGTTGAGCGACCAACTTTTAATTTCAGCTCAGGTCATAATCCCAGGGTCGTGGGATGGAGCCCCAAGTAGGGCTCTGCACCGAGCCTGCAGCCTGCTTAAGATTCTCTTTCTCTCTCCCTGTGCCCCTCTACCCTGCTCATGTGCATGCTCTCCCTCTCTAAAATTAAAAAAAATTTATTTGAGAAATCACAAATATAGAAAATTATGAATTACATGGAAAATTACAAATCATGCTTTAAGTTTAAAAGATTAATTTGCACAAATTTTGTGCAAATAAACATAAAACTGTGGGTTAAATGACTTCTAGAAAAATTTAAATTACCCAAATTGATTCATGATAATAATACTGAAGCAAACTACTGACCAGTATCCATGTAAGAAACTGAAAGTATTTTATAAAGAGCAAATCTTCTCCATCATTTCCCATCCATATAATTTCACAGAAGAGTTTTGTAAAACAGAGAAGACACAGATAATTTCAAGGCTATCTTCTCAGGTGCAGAATGCAGAAAAATAATTCAAGCTTCCAGTTTTTAATAAACTCAACATTATACAGACAGAAAAATTTGGCAAATATAACACAACAAGAACTACAGAACGATCTAATTGGGGATTACTGATGCCAAGACCTTAAATAGAGCATTAGGTAGATCTTCCTGTAGCATATTAAGAATGTAGTTTATACTTGTTTCCTCACCTAAACAGTGGAACAATTAAATAACCTCAATCCACATAAAGGGCTTAGAGAATCGCCTCTGGTTCACAGAAGATGGATGGATGGTTGGATGCATGGATGGATGCATGAATGGACGATAGATCGATAGATGAAGATAGACATATACATTTAATTAGATTTCTTATTTAATGTTGATCTCATGGTTCATGAGATCATCACCTGAGCTGATATCAAGACTTGGATGCTTAACCCCTTGAGCCACCCAAGAGCTCCATTTAGGTAGAATTATATTTAAGATTTATAATTAAGGCTTATATATATATATATATATATATATGTATATATATATGTAAATGAGCATATATATATGCACACTTGTCATACCATGTGACTGTCCCCTATGTTCCTATGTTTCAATCCCAAAGAGGTGTTACCATTAAAAGAACATATATCTGCAGTGAAAAACTGATTTAATAAAAACAAGTGCTTTCTTTGCATGTCTTAAACACTAAGCTAAGGGCTAAGTCCCCAGAAATACTTCTTCAAATCTTTTTTGTTCCTTCTCTTACCCAGTTCCCTCACATTGTAAAGCTATTTATTTCCATTACTATGTCCTCAGAAAGGCCTGAGATGTGAGCAAAGCTCATCAATCCTTCAATTTTCTCCCCTTACCACCCTTCCATCTTAACACATTAGTGCTAGCTTAATCGAAGGCACTTACACCCCCTTCCTCCTCCTCAAGCGAGTTCTCCAAGTAAATTTCTTTCTTCTCATTCTTAAAGTTAAGTCACAAAAGTCACAACTGCCCCCCCTCTTGCTAGGTAGATCCTTTCTCCTAGATCCAACCTAGGAGTGGAATCTCAATTTTCTTACTTCAACAGAAGGAGAGCAGTGCTGAGAATACTGAAACAGTAGTAACTTTGATCCTGTTGTGTCTAAATGTATGCACTTGCATGCATACACACGTGCACACACAAACACAAGCGACCCATGCTTGTACTTGTGTACTAGTAGTAGGCAACATTCCATATCAGGTAAACAGAATTACTGTCTTCTTTTCAAGGGATATGTAATATTTCATTGTTTGGATTAAACATAGCTTATTTAATTGTTCTCTTACTAATAGATATTTAAGGCATTTGGTGGTTTTTTGCTTGAATATATTCCAAATACCTCTGTGAATTTGTGAAAATATATGTATGTGAGTGAACCTATATGTGTACGTGTGTGTAGGTATATATAAAATGTTTAAAATATATATTATAAGGGTGCCTAGGTGACTCAGTCAGTTTCAGCTCAGGTCATGATCTCCTGGTTTGTGAGTTGAAGCCCTGTGTCAGGCTCTGTGCTGACAGTGTGGAGCCTGCTTGGGATTCTCTCTCTCCTTCTCTCTCTGTCCCTTCCTCATTCATGCTCTCTCTCTCAAAATAAATAAACTTAAAAAAATATATGTGTTTTATATTTTATTACTATATATTATATATATATTTTATAACTATACATAGCAATATATATTATTACATATATATGTAATATAGTTAAGGTGAAATATATATACTTATATATGCCTCAATTTATATATATAATAAATTTAAATACATATAAACATACAAATATACACATACATACACCAAAAATATATATAACTTTGTCATATGTGTGTCAATTTTTTTCAGTTGCCGTTTTCCTGTTGACTCTTTTGGTGAACATAAACTTGAACATTCTGCAACATAATTGATTTTTAGTGTCTTTAAAATTTTTTTATCATTATGAGATGATACCAACCTGAAAATTGTTTAAAAAAATTTTTTTAAAGTAACCTCTATACCCAACATGGGGCTCGAACTCACAAGAAGATCAGGAATTGCATGCTCTACTGACTGAGCCAGCCAGGTAACCCAAAAATTACTTTTAAAACTCATGATTTTATGAAATCTTTCTTCTGACTTAAATGTTTAGGCAATATTTTCCTAGTTAGTCAATTGTCCCAACAGCACCCATTTAAGAAAAAAAAAATCCATCTTTCTCTACAGATTTGAAACATCAAATTTACAATATGCCCATAGATATTTGTGTCTATTTCTTTTTTCATTTTTTTGACATTACTACCTTTACTGTTATGTTTTAATATCAGCTTTCATTCAGCTTTATTGTCCAAAACATAGAGATACAGCTTAGTCTGAGCACCAAATGGGTTGATCAAACACTGATACTTAGGTCTATTTCTTAAAAAAATTTTTTTTAACATTTATTTATTTTTGAGAGAAGGACACAGAGCATGAGGGGAAGAGGGACAGAGAGAGAGAGAGAGAGAGAGAGAGAGAGAGAGAGAGAGAGACACAGAATCGGAAGCAGGCTCCAGGCTCTGAGCTGTCAGCACAGAGGCCAACCCGGGGCTCGAACCCACAAGCAGGGAGATCAGGTCCTCAGCCAAAGTTGGATGCTTACCTGACTGAGCCACCCAGGTGCCCCTTGTGTCTATTTCTTGATCGTTTCTGTTGTTATTTCTCACACTATTATAACTTCTATTAATTACTAAAACTTTATAAGATATACATCTAGACACTCATTAATCTTTTTCATAATTTTCTAGTTTTACCCTTCCACTTTGTACCTTTATTCTCTGCTTCCTCATAAACTTCTCAAACAACTATCATTATTATCTTGCTTTCCTTTCCTCCAATGCATTCTTGAACCCAATGGTTTCTAATAACTTTAAAATTCATTTCATAAGCCCAGATCTCTTCTCCAAGTTCCACCTAATCTATACAGCATGAGCGCCTTTGTGCGTGCACGTGCGTGGTATAGGATACAAGGGATTAATGCATGAATGCAGGCCAACTATTGTTTCCTCAGGACTAGCACTGATATGCATTCACTTGTTTATGTCTTACCGGCCATAACGCAAGATCCATAAGCCAAGGACGTTATCTTGTTTCATGTCACAACTTTGTTCCTGAAGGATATTGTCCCTGAGTATGGGATGGAGTTAGTTCTTAAGCTTCTAAAATCATTGGCTTCCAATGAACAGGAATGCCATAAACCAGGTGGTAGAGCAACTGTCTTCTTGGTGCCCCATCAGGTCTCAACATGGCAGCTATCCCCTTCCTTATGGACATTTGCATCACGTTAGCTTAAGGAGGAGTTTGTACATGAAAACTACATTCTTTTGGGGGGAAATTAGCTGATTCTGGCAAGTGTGACACCATTTCCCTAGAATGCCACTAGGGCTACTTGAGGGTGAGAAAAATTAGTATATTCCCCAGGCCATCCTCAACCCAGGACCCTGCAGAGTACTCGAGTACTGTTTTCTCACCTGACAGAATCTAACCCACTTTCTCAAAGCCACATTTGCTGGGTTAGAAATCTCCTCCTGGGAATGTATATGCTTCGTTGAAATCCATTGGAGCCACTCATCAGAGGACTTAATTGCCAGTCCCTGTGAGGCTGTCAGCCATAAGAACTGTGTCACTGATTTTAAAGGCAAAAAGTGAGTGTCTGAAGTTGTTCTACTCTTAATGGATGGGGTGGATATGTCATCAGTGACATTACTAAAAGGCATGCCTGTATAGGGAGCATAAAGTGTCCTACTTATAAATATAGAACTGCATTAGGGCATCCACTCACTGCTCTCTCACTTTCCTTTTCAAAAGCTTTCTGCTATTTGTCATAATCAGGCCTATAGGTCTGACTTTGGCAAACCTAAGCTCTCTGCAGGGTAGATTGAGCTTCAGAAGAAAAAGTCAATCAAAACAACATCTCAGTTAAAAGATGCCTTTAAGATCACCTACTCCACTTCCCACATTCTGCAGATAAAAAAGAATGAGAGTCTGGAATGGCAATGCATTTTCCCCAACATGCCACCACATTTCCATGCAGATCTGAAGTAAATGCGCATAGACAATAAACAGAAAATGAAGGTGTAACAGGTTTCAACTGAGTGACACCAAAGGAGAAGCCTCCTTTTAGGATGTGCCACATCCTAAATCATGAGAATTTCTCATTTGAAATGGTGTCTAAAATATAATCATTTCTGGAATCGGCAGAGTACGGAATTCTGAACATTTATTCTTCCAGGAAAGCAAGGAAAATACTAGCAAAAAATGTCAAAATCAACTCTTTGAGACTTACAGAAATTGACAAAAGGCTTATGACACCGTAAGGAGTGTTAATTAAAGCAAAATGGCTAATCAGCACAAAGAGTGAGCTTTATGAGACTTTAGTCGTCCTATTCCCATCCCCTTCTCAAAACTTCACAGTAGACTTAAAGACTAACAGCCTCACAACTCCAACAGTTCTTAAAATGAGTCACTGTAGCGGCGGGGCAGAATGTGTTTGGAACTCCCCATATCACCCATTCCCCAAATAATTATTAGTGCTTGCCCTGTTTGGCAGCTCCCTGGAACAACTCCATTCGCCATGTCCACTTGCTGTGATTCTGAGTTCTCTCAGGTGAAAAAGCTGAATACTGCAGCTGTATGAAGTGGTGATATCAGCTGGGCCAAACAAGAGCTTGGACAAAAGTCAAAACAAATACTTGGAAAACGAGATATCCATGAGGGCTTTGAAAAATTACATATGTTTTTGAGGATCTAGAAGTCAATGCACATATGTAGAGTTGTATGAGTGGCCAAAGAATATCTCAAAGCACTCAAAGCAGGGCACCTGGATGGCTCAGGCGGTTGAGCATCCATCCGACTTTGGCTCAGGTTATGATCTCATCTCTCTGCTATCAGCACAGAACCTGCTTCAGATCCTCTCTCCCCCTTTCCCTCTCTTTCTCTCTCTCTCTCTCTCTCTCTCTCTCTCTCTCTCTCTCAAAAAATAAAACATTTAAAACAGTTTAAAAAAAAAGAATGAAAACATGCAAAGCTTTCACCTCAGACTGATCTTATGGTTCTATACAAATAGGAAGTGAAAACTAAGAATTGTCAACCGCGTGCCTAAGAGTTGAAGGCATGCCTAAGCATACATGTAGAAACCTTGAAAAAAATCAGGGATAAATATTGGTTCCATTATTCAAGTAAATCCCTATTTAGTCAGTATCTTTCTACTTCATTTGCTTGGATTATCAGAAACTCAAACTATGAAGTCAAGGGAAAGATATGAAATAGTATAGAAGAGACCAGCAATGAGACAGATCTGTCTGTATGGGTCATATTTGACTTACGAAATTTCACTTTTAATAAAGGTGGCCTATACTGCTTACTAGATGTAGTTCTTCTTAGTCACATGGCTGGGTCACACAGTGGCCAACACCAAGGGAGCCCTAAATGACCTTTCACTGGCCTCAGATTCTTTCAGAGTTCCATTTGCAATGACAATCACTATGGGAGCCAAGGTACTACCACCAACATGAAAGCAGTAAGTTAGTCTTACGCTTGGCCCAATTTGCTGCAACTGCAATTAATTTTGTTACTGTACTGAATCTTCTCCCTATACAAATCTGCCTAACTCTATCCTAGCAGTTTTTAAGCATATAAGTAAAGAAGGGGGTTATATGACTTCACCAGCACGCAAAACCTAAACACTTGTCCAGTTCAAATGATCTTTTATACCTACATAATTAAGGACCTGGTGTTTTCAGTTTTCCAGAAGGGAGTTTCCCCTTTTATTAACTCTTCTCTCCACGATGTAAAATAAAACTACTAGAAAGGTTTAGAAAACACTACAATAAAACTTAAAAAGAAGAAAAAAATGAAGATATGAAATAGCACCTAGATGCATTTCATGAAATTCATTCACTCACAACAGCCTTGCTTCTCTGTCTCTCTCTCTCTGACACACATGTACACATACTTAACTAACCTTCAAGAACTAGGTAAGAAGATCAGAAGAAAGTCAGTTTGTATGCCAGGACCTTTACTTTTTTTTTCTTTCTTTTTTAATGTTTATTTATTTATTTTGGGAGAGAGAGGGAGTGAGCCAGGGAGGGACAGAGAGAGAGAGGGAGACAGAATCCCAAGCAGGCTCCATGTAGTCAGCGTAGAGCCCAACATGGGGCTCAAATTCATGAACTGTGAGATCATGACCTAAGTTAAAATCAAGAGTTGAATGCTTAACCAACTGAGCCAGCAAGGTGACCTGACCCTTAGTTTTCATATAGAAAATTCTTCCCCAAATCCCATGCACCTCCATGTCAAAGAGAAGGTTGTAGTGAAATCTTGTTTTCATATCCCTCTCTCCTCAGTCATGGTTAATTGGTTTTGTGCTGATCAAAGTGGGCCAAATATTAATACCCTGACTCACAACTATGCATCACTGATCCAGAGTTAGAAACATGACTGAAGCCTAGCCAAACAGAATTCTAACTTGAATTTTTTTTCCCAAAAGCAACAGAGGAAAAGATACAGTCTGCTTCTGAGTATGATGCAGAAATGTGAAGCATGAGAAATGCTGGTGTGGAGAAAATCAGCTTGAGTGAATAAAACCAACACAAAAACAGAAGTAGAGATGAGCGATAGAGACAGAATCCAGGTGATACTGGAGTTCATTGCTCCAGTTGTCCTGCAGGTCATTTGAACCACTGCCATTTCCATGGTTACATGAGCCTTAGAATGACTTTTCTGGCTTGCTTCAGCTGGTTAGAGTGAAGTTTCTGTCAGTAGTGACCAAAACAGTCCTGACCAATATGGAAATAAATTTAACTATAGCCAAATTGGACAGAAAGCAAGGAAAGCATTAAGTAAACAAAACGTCAGAAAAAAAGATAACATGTTACCTGGCTTCTGAAGATAAGTAGACCATCACCCACCAGAGAATAAAGAAAAGTAATATTGTAGTCAGAATGACATCGAAAGCCAAGATAGATGGGAGGGAGACCAGATTTGCTAGGCTCTGTGGGACGTACAGTTAGAGAAGTCCGGAATAAAATTTCAGTATATCTCAGGAGAGAAAGTGGGCCTTCAGATATGACTCAAATAGTTAAAACATCAGGCTGTTATTTGAAGCCATGAGAGAGAAGACATCATCCAAGGAGAGAGTGAAATATGAAAAAGAGGCTTCAGAGAGAGCACTAAGGAACACTGCATTTAATGGATGAGAAGATTGAATGGAGCTGGCACGGAAGTTAAGAAGAAAAAATAAAAAATGGTAGAGAACCAAAAGAGAATAGTACCTCAGAAGCCAAAAGGTGGGGGGGGGAGTACTAAATATGCTACAGGATAGAACATTCACATAAGAAACAAATGATGGGGGCAGGGAGGTGTTGGAGGGCTACTGTCCTGATCAAGGCAAGAAAGACGAGGACAATGGCACAGATGTAGTGGACAGGAGACATTAGGTAAACATTTAGGTGCTTATATTTTCAACACTTAGCCATTATTTGGTCAGAAAGAATAAGTCATGGATGTTCCCCAGATTTCTGGCTAGGGCTACTGGGTATATAATTAGTGCCATTCGCTGAGCCAAGAAATATAGGCTCAGGAGCTGTGGTAGGGACAATCATAAGTTCTCTTTTCACATGTTGATTTTTAAAGTGCCTATTCTATATTCAAGTATATATGTGAAATAGAATGTTGAATATACAGTTTTGGAGCTCAGAGATCTGTGCTAGGGATATAATATGAGTGATCGGCTTATATTTGAACTCAAGGAGTATATGGTTTTGCCTATGCCAGCTTGAGACGTGAAGAGGGACAAGTAGAGATCCTTGAGGAACTCCACCATTTAAGGGCCAGCTAAATGATATTGAGTCCTCGAAGGAGAATTTTGAAAAAGCAACTAGAGAGGTAGGAGGAGGACCAGAAATAGGTGGTTTTTCAGGATCCAAAGGAGTGTTTATGGGCAGTCAATTCTGTCATATGTAGTAGAGCGGTCTGGTGAAAGGAACCCTGAAACTATTACCTGAACAAATATAGAGGTCATTGGTAACCATGGAGGAAGACATTTATGTGTAGACACTAATGGTGGAGAAATAGGAAACGATTGAAGTGGCTTAAAAAGTAAACAAATCCTAAGGTAATGAAGATAGCAAACATAGGTGACTCTTGAGAAGTTTGCCTCTAAGAGGAAGGAGAAATAGAGAAGTACCTGAAGGAGGGTACTTTTCAATGCCATTGAGAAAGCATACATCTATTTTTACTTATTTATTTATTTAATGTTTATTTTTGAGAGAGAGAGAGAGAGAGAGAACAAGCGGGGGGTGCGGGGGTGGGGGCAGAGGATCGGAAGCAGGCTTTTTGCTGACAGCAGCAAATCTAATGTTGGGCTAGAACCCACAAACCATGAGATCATGACCTGAGCTGAAGTAGGATGGTCAACTGACGGAACAACCCAGGCACCCTAACATATATCTATTACATATATCTATTTTTGTTTTAATTTTTAATGCTTATTTTTTATTTTTGGCAGAGAGAGAATGAGAGAGAGAGAGAGAGAGAGAGAGAGAGAGAGAGAGAGAGAGAGAATGAATGAGCTGGAGAGGGGCAGAGAGAGAGGGAGCACAGAATCTGAAGCAGGCTCCAGGCTCTGAGCTGTCAGCACAGAGACCAAAGTGGTGCTTGAACTCATGAGCTTTGAAATCATGACCTGAGCCAAAGTCAGACGTCCAACCGACTGAGCCACCCAGGGCCCCAACATATATCTACTTGTAAATAGACCTTTTTATTGATAATGGTGTGAGGCCAGATCATGAAGTGTCTTAAATGCCACCCTAAGGGGGTTGGAATTTTTTCTTATAGACAATATGGGACCATTGGGAGTGATATAAACAGATCTAGATTTTAGTGAGAACAAGGGAGTTTTTAAGGATAAAACTAGCAAAAAGAGACAAATTAGGTGACTATTACAACAGTCCAGCAAAGAGATAATAGATGTCTAAAATAAGGCAGTTGTAGCATATTTAGGGATACTAATGAGATGTAATTAACAGTGTATGGAGGTAAAACCAACAAGAATTCTAAGGATGACCCATAAATATTACTCCTGAGGGAACGGGTCAATAGTAGTGTCACATATAGAACTAGGAACACAGGGGAGACGAGTCTATCAGTAAGGCAATGGTTGTATTTGAATATACTGTACTTGTGAAATACCCAAGTGGAAATGTCTACTAGATGTCTGGGAGATGGAAGATGGAAAGAGATGATTAGGTAAAAGAATAACTGCACTTAATGTGTTTCATTGCATAGAAGCCTGGTATAAACTCTCAAGTTCAAAATCGAGGAACATTTTTTGTTTGAAGCTATATTTATGTTTCCATTTCCTAGATTGAGTATATATAATCGTAAAATATACAGTTTCATTAGTTGAAAAGGTTTTCCATCTCTAGGAGACTGTGTATCAAGAGTTCTATGCAAGAGTTGTGTAATTCAATAGTATCCCAGAGGAAATTCAGGGGAAAAATAACTACCAAAGAAACCAACACATCTGGACTGACAACTCGAAATGATATATTTTTGTTTTCACTGAAAAAGAAACAGTTCTTTGGCTTGGTTTATTATTAATATCGTCTCTCTCATATATGCTTGAAAATTACCCACCAAGATACATACTCATCTTAAATATGCAGTATGCTACGTCAATCTTGAGGGGTTGAGGTTGGCTGCCTTTATGGAGTGCTGCAATGTGCAAGCCTTTCACATCAACTTCAGCTCATTTTCTTTGGAATGGCAACTTTCTTAACACTTGCAATGAAATTTGGGGAATCATATTTGTTTCCTGAGTCAGAGTGACATATAAGTCTACATATGTATTTTATTCTTATCTGCCATCTCCAAAGTCCAGGGACCCTAACTGGGAAACCTTATTTTTGGTATGCACTCTACCAAATGTTGACATCTGGCACAGACATGGTTTAATACATACCAGTCTTCCTCACCAATATGGTACGTGGGGAACTCACTGCTGCTTACAAACAAGATATTCTTTCCAGTTTCTTCGTTATCTTCCTCTTAAGATATTTTCTCTGAAGTGTACTGTGTTATAGAAGGATCACACTGTGGTTCTGATTCACTAATTTGAGGCAATAATACACATGGTGTGAGAAGGACAGTAACATTTAATAGGGCAGATTGAGACTGACTGGAAATGCAAGACTATGGATGCCAAGCAGTCTCCGTGTGTGATCCGGAACATGTTATTGAACCTCTCCCAGCCATAACCTCTCCATACAATGCAAGCACTGAATTATTCAGAGATATCCAGATAACTAACTGCAGGCAGAAATTCTTACCTTGTGTCCCTATTCTGGGTTAAGATCCCCTTCTCCATCTTCCTGGCGCAGCCTTAGGAACTTGATCACTGGCCTTACTACATTATTTTTAAAGGTTCTCTGCATAGACCTGTACCATGAGGATTTTACCAGGTCTTATTCATTTGTTCATCATCCAGACAAAACAAAGGGCATGGAGCCACAGTAGGTGCTCAGTAAAGCTTTATTACACTTAATATTTCCCCATTTTCATTCCACTGATCTCACTGGTATAGGATTAACCACTGGTCATTGCTACTTCACTTGCAGAGAAGGTGCATCATTATAGATCCATTTTAAACATTAACTCCTCTAAAAGCTCAGGCGAGTTCTCATGTCAATCAGATTTTGTTGGTGAATTATAAAGTGTTTAATTTAATTTGTAGTAGAAAGACCCTACTTTTATTATTAATTATGGCCGATTATATAGCTAAAGCCATACCATGCATAACGGATTTGGTTTCTGATATAAAATCTATGAAGGATATAAATGATGGGAAGGGAGGGTTAAGGCCCACCAGCCTCATGACAATCAGAAATTCACTCCAACCTGATCTTTGGGTAAACAAACTAGCAATTGAACGATGATTTTGAACAAAAATAAGTATAAATCTATTTCCTTATTGATGTCAAAGGAGAAAGTGGGAAATCTTCAAAAATAGTACATGCCTTAAAGCAATTTTGCAGGAGTGAAAACTGATCACTGATATAGCACATTGAAATGGGAAAAAGAGATCAATTATTCAAATTAATTTCAAGTCAATAATTCAACAAGAATACATTGTGGGTATGGCAAAGTCATCGGTACTCTGTGGGTAATGCAAAGCTATAACAGATTCAGTCCCTAAACTCACAGAGCTGGTTACCTAAGGAAATAAAGATACAAACTCAGATCATTACAATACCCAACAGCCTATAGCAGATGCTAGAGCAGAGGTTCAAAGTAATGTAGAAGCACAGGCAACCAAAACAAATTCATTTGACCAAGAATTGAGGAAAGGACTGACAAAGAAAGTAATATTTATTTATTTTTTAAGTTTATTTGTTTATTTTTGAGAGAAAGACAGCACGAATGGGGGAGGGGGCAGAGAAAGAGGGAGAGACGGAGAATCCCAAGCAGGCTCCATGCGTCAGTGCTGAGCCCAACTTGGGGCTCTAAGTTATGAGACTGTGAGATCATGACCTGAGCCGAAACCGAGAGTGAGACACTTGACTGACTGAGCCACCCAAGAACATTTAAACTGGACATTCCCTCAAAGGACAGATAATATTTTGACAAGAAGACATGAGGAGGGATGGTAGAGGCAATGGCTCAAAAGAGGGAGAAGCACATTGGAAAAGTGGAAGCAGTCTACTCAAGTGGAACTGAAGCAAAGTGTGCTGGATAGACTTGATGTTTATTGTTTGGGCTTATCAGCATCTCTTAGCTCTTTTTCTTAGAACAGTACCTTACAATATCTTTTGGAGTTGACATTTTACTTTCTGTTCCTTTCATTCAGTTGGAAGTGAACTGACTCCAGTAGGGAGTGCAAGACCCAGACCTGGTCAATTGACTCACAGAATAGCCTTAGCTAAAGTGATTAATGAATGGACATGTGACCTCAGCTAGTCTAATTAGAGTGAATACCTTGAATTCCAACTGAAGTTATTGGAAAAAGATATACTCCCTTTACTACTAGACTTGAATTTGGGCAGATCCGGCAGGTCACCAGGTAAAACCTGATAATGAAGACAATACTAGTGAGGGCAGAGCTAAGAGTGGAGATAAACCAAGCCAGGATAACATTGTTTCATCTCCCAGTTCAAGTCTCACTCAGATTTTTTAAATATAACCTAACAAATTCTCCAATTTCACAGCCTGTTTGTGGCAGGTTTTCTGTCACTTGCATTCAAGTGGTCTTGTCCAATCTTTACAGAACAAGAGAATAAGTGAGGAATGTCTAGAAAATTAGGGTAAAACTTGCATCATCTATCTGCCACATAGGTTTCTTTTTGACTCATCGCCCCCCACCCAAACACACAGGTTGCTTTCCTGAAGATTCAGACACTGCCGATGGCTAGTAATGAAGGTATAAAAGGTATGGACACAAGGCCTCAGGAGCTCTTTGGGCTTCTGGGGGGGCTCCGTATCTTTTCCATCTTTGCAGCAACCGGTTAACAGTCTTCTCCTGGATCCCAAGTGCCTCACTAATTTATTTTGAAAACTAGCAGAGCTGGTGCTACAACCATCCAGACTCCCTGCAGGATACGATGGGCAAGAACAGCTTTGATATAATTCTCTATCTTAGAAAACTACCATTTTATAGGCATACATACTGAAGTATACTACCTGGCTAAAAATAGCTTGCCCACAGTTATGTTAAAAAAAAAATTTTAAAGGTCTCAAAAAGAAAGGTGAGGCTGATGGAAATGATGAAAAGTTCTTTTAAGCAGAGGATGGTAAGAGCCTTTAAAATGTTAATAACAATAATGCTCACTGATTTTATAACATTGCATTTATTACTTCTTAAAACATTCACTGAATGCCTACTGTGCTAGATATTTTGCCGATAGAGATGAATCTGTCGTTCCCGCCCTTAAGGAACTCAGATAGATAGGACCATCTTTCCTTCCTTTATTCATTCAGCCAAAATGCCTGCCGCATGCCAAACACTGTTAGGTATTATGGATTGAACCAGAAAAAATATTAAACGCAGAAATTGGGCCAGAATTGGGAAGGTGTTGCATTGACAAAATGCCAAGGAACTGAGGGAAGTGACAGATTTATTGGTATGTGGTAGCCAAAATGCAGGCAAAGCAGATGATGTCAGTTCTAGAAGAAGCAGGCTTCCATGCTGCTTAGTGCTGTTGTTCTTTCATGGACAATGACCCTGATAGGGAGCCTTCTTTTTAACTTCTTATTTGTAGGGAACCCTCTTGTACTTCTGATGGGAATGCCAAGCGGTGCAGCCATTCTGGAGAACAGTATGGAGGTTCCTTAAAACCTAAAAATAGAACTACTCTTTGATCTAGCAGTTGCACTATTAGGTGTTTACCCAAAGGACACAAAAATACAGATCCGAAGGGGTATGTGAAATAATTATGAATTCACAGGAAGGTGTGATGATAGTACACACAGGTCATCCATATCCTTCACTCAGTTTCCCTCAATAGCTCCCTCTTATACATAATAAAATATCAAAACCAGGGAATTCATATTGATATAGTGTGTGAGTATAGCTCGAGGTCATTTGATGACTTATGGAAATTGGTAAAATCACTATGTGGGTAGAGGTAGATGGAGAGAGAGAGAATCCTAAGTAAGCTCCACATTCAGCACAGAGCCTGATGTGGGGCTTGATCCCATGACCTTGGGAACATGATCTGAGCCCAAATCAAGAGTTGGACACTCAACTGACTGAGCCATCCAGATGCCCCTTAAGTTTATCTTTTAGAAATATATGTGCAGCAATTATCTCCATATCCACCATTAATTAGTGTCTAAAGAGAGGTTACATAATCCTCAAAGTTTGCATCATGTAAGAAAACATCTAGTGACAAAATCAGTAAACAGTAAACAAAAGTAAGTAGAGATCTAGTCAAAAGTCTGGGAAGAGCACATTTAACAGTTCAACTTATCTAAGGGGATAATATCCTTCATATGGTGAAGCACCAATTTTGAGAACAAGATCAACAGATCAATGTATGTTTGTTTTTTTACACAATGTTCTCCATAGTCAGTGATCTGAGTCACACTGTATGCGTTATACATGCAGCTTCTTCACAGGGTTTTAGTAACTTAGCATAAAATTCTGGCCATTTCTCAAGGCAAAATGTTTTAATTTTCAGAATACAGTTCTCCTGCGGAGAATCGTTGTCTTGGACGTCTACTGAGTAACTAATAGAATCATTTGTATACGTGGAAAGTTAGGCTATATAGAGGACATCTTTCTGTGCCAAAAAGCGCACATGCTAAACATAAAAGAAATCATTATGAACTGGATTAATACATGTATAGAGAAAGAAGTTGAGAATCTGCCATTGTTAAGATTTGGCAACAGGTGCAGGAAGTTCAGACCCTAATTTCTCATGAATGAGGAATGAACATCTGCTCAGAATAGCAATGGAAGAGAATATTCAGATCTACACTAAATACACTTGCAACAACAGGAGCGATGGGACCATAACCAAGACATTTTTTCTGTATTCATTTATGTGCTAGTTAATACTTCACTAACTCTGAACTGAGCAGTATTCTACAGCAAAAAATAATAATTCTAGCTGTGTATTCTAATCACCAGTGGAACTTACTTAAAATGCTGATACCTGTTCACATCCCTGGAGCACTGAATTAGAAAATTCAGGACTGATGTTCTAGAACAGGTATTATTGTAAACCTTACCCACTGAGTCCATCATGCAGCTAAGTTTGGAAACCACTGCTCTAAATGTTGTTTGGTAGAATATGTCCAGAACTAAAATTACCACTGCCCTCCTTGATGCTCAGTCTACTTCCACCTTCTATATATGTATTTCTTAAATCCATTTCCTTCTCTCAGGCCTTCCTGCTACTGCCTTAGTTCTGGGCATATGAACATGGACTACAGCAGTAGTTAGTTTCAGTCTTGCATCCATAGCCTATTCAAACAAGAACTCTACTATTGTAGAGATCCTGGAGAGGAGAGGAAACAGGTGTGATGAGATAGCTGGAAGGGAACATAGGGTGTCGTGGGACAAGGAGCACAAGTAAAGCAGAAATATGTCTAATTGGGTATTTGATTTTATGTCTAATTTTCTCAAGTAATACTTATTTCCTTGCAATGCATAAGGACGTTAGCACTGTATTTATATCTGACTTGTCATGTCCGTACTGAAAATATTTCACTAACCCAATGCCCCACTTGCCTTTTTATAAGTTCTAGATCTTTGCATGATACTTCATGCATTGTATGATTTGCCCCTGACTATCTATCTCCCTTCCTTCATCTTCATCTGTTTGTATGCTTTCTGCTTCAGTAACATTGAGCTTCTTAAAATTTCATCAATACACCATGTTGTTCTATACTCTCTGGCTTGGCACATACTGTTTCTTCTGCTTGAACCATTCCTATTCTTCTTTCAAATTTTTAATTCAGAGGCCGTCTCCTCTGAGACACTATCCCCAAACACCCTAACACCTGACAGATATAAACATCTCCTCTTTTGTTTCTCCTGTATTTTGTAGACATTTCTACTCTAGCTTAATCATTACACTAATTATTGTTTATGTGCCTATATCCCTGCTACACGATCAGTTCCTTGAAGCTATCTTTTCCTTTCTCTACTTTATTTTTCAATATCCTTATATATTTTTGAAATATTAATTAAAATTTCATTGCTGCCAAATATTTCATATTTTAGGACTATCCCCCAGTTTCTGGGATTTTAGGATTATTCTTATTTTCTCTTTTATAAATAATGCCACAAAATACATCTTTATAAGTAAATATTTGACTGTTTCGATGTTCATTTCTTTGGGGAATATTTATAGAATTTGGATTGATGCATCCATAAATATGGACTATTTGACCCTTTGATTCAGATTGTCAAAGAGCTCTAAAGAAAAATTGTACATTATGAACTCCCATCAGGAGTGTGTTAGCTCTCCTCACATTCAATAGAATTCACAGATCCTCTTCTCATTTCTATTGACACATCTTATACGATATACATAAATAAGCAAAATCATGAGTAAATTATAAATTTACTCATAAATCTGTATCTCTTTCAGGCCCTACCTTTCCTATACAACTCCTGACTCATATATTCAATGGCCTATTTGGCATCTCCACAGAATTCATCAAAAAGTAACTTAAATTTGAGGCAACTTGGTGGCCCAGTTGGTTAAGCATCTGACTCTTGATTTCAGCTCAGGTCATGATCTCATGGTTCATGAGATCGAGTCTTGCGCTTGGGCTCTTCTCCATGCTGTCAGCATGGAGAAAACAATGTACTCAGTACTCTGAAAACAATGAAACACTGATGAAGGAAGCTGAAGATGACACAAAGAAATGGAAAGACATTCCATGTTCATGGATTAGAAGAACAAATATTGTTAAAATGTCTATACTATTCAAGCAATCTACACACGGAATGCAAGCCATATCAAAATACCAATAGTATTTGTCACAGAACTAGAACAATCCATTTGTATGGAACCATCAAAAGACCCTGAAGAGCCAAAGCAATCTTGAAAAGCAAAGCAAAGATGGAGGTGTCACAATTCCGGACTTCAACTTATATCACAAAGCTGTAGTGATCAAGACAGTATGACACTGGCCCAAAAATAGAAACATAGGCCAATAGAACAGAACACCCAGAAATGAACCCAAAAGTGTATGGTCCATTAATCTTCAATAAAGCAGGAACGAATATCCAGTGGGAAAAAGACAGTCTGTTCAACAAATGGTTCTGGGAAAACTAGACAGGAACATCCAAAAGAATGAAACTGGATCATTTTCTTATACGATATATATAAATAAGTTCAAAATAAATGAAAGACCTAAGTGTGAGACAGGAAACCACCAAAATCATAGAACAGAACATAGGCAGTAACTTCTTTGACATTAGCTGTAGCAATTTCTTTTCTAGATATATCTCTAGAGGTAAGGGAAACAAAAGCAAAAATAACCTGTTGAATCTACATCAAAATAAACATCTGCACAGTGAAGGAAACAAAACAAAACTAAAAGACAACCAATGGTATGGGAGAAGTTATCTGCAAATGACATGGCTGATAAAGGGCTAATACCCAAAATATGTAGACAACTTATAAAACTCAACACCCAAAAGACAAATAATCCAGTTAAGAAATGGGCAGAAGACATGAATAAACACTTTACAAAGAAGACACACAGACCACCAACAGACACATGAAAAAATGGTCAACATCACTTATTGTCAGGGAAATACAAATCAAAGCTACAATGAGATATCACCTCTTAACCTGTCAGAATGGCTAAAATCAAAAACACAAAGGGACGCCTGGATGGCTCTGTCAATTAAGTGGCCAACTTCTGTTCAGATTGTGATCTTACACTCCGTGGGTTTAAGCCCTGTGTTGGGCTCTGGGCTAACGGCTCAGAGCCTGGAGCCTGCTTTGGATTCTGTGTCTCCCTCTGTCTCTTCCCCTCTCCTGCTTGCACTCTGTCTCTCTGTCTCTCTGTCTCTGTGTCTCTCTCAAAATAATAAATAAACTTAAAAAAAAAAACCCACAAGAAACAACAGGTGTTGGTGAGGTTGTGGAGAAAGGGAAACCCCTTTGCACTGTTGGTGGGAAGGCAAACTGGTACAGCCACTGTGGAAAACAGGGTGGAGGTTCCTCAAAAAGTTAAAAATGGAACTTTTCTATGATCCAGTAATCACACTACTGGTTATTTACCACAAAGAATAAAAAATACACTAATTTAAACTGATATATGCATCCATATGTTTATAGCAGCATTATTTATAATTGTGAAGATATGGAAGCAGCCCAAGGGTCCATTGATAGATGAATGGATAAAGATGTGGTACATACACAATGGGAAATTATTCAGCCATAAAAAATAATGAAATCTTGCCATTTGTAACAACATGGCTGGAGCTGGAGATTATAATTCAAAGCAAAATAAATCAGAGAAAGAGAAATACCATATGATTTCACTCATATGTGGAGTTTAAGAAACAAAACAAACAAGCAAAGGCAAAAAATGAGAGGAAGAGAGTCAAAGCAAGAAACAGACTTTTAGTTATAGAGAACAATCTGATGGTTACCAGAGGGGAGGAAGGTGAGGAGGTGGATTACACAGGTGATGGGGAATTAAGGAGCGCACTTGTGATGAGCAGTGGGTGATGTATGGAAGTGTGACTCATTATATTGTATACCTGAAACTAATATTACGCTATATGTTAACTAATTGGAATGAAAATAAAAAAATTAAAAATTAAAAATTAAATTCCAGAGGGCATATCAAGAGTTACTAATATGTCCTTTTAGTTTTAAATGGTTTGGTTTTGTACACTGAATTATTTGATCTGCCTGATTTTGTTATAAATACAAGAATTATCTATATGTTTTTAAATAGTTTAATTACTGAACAGGCTCTAATTATGATTTTAATATATTTCGCATAAGCTGAATTCATGCACACGTGTGCTGCCTTTGAATGGAGGAAAGTGGACTAAATTAGAGAGAGGAGGAGAAATTGTCTTAAGCCTGAGTGCTGGCTGTCCTCAGCCAGGCCCTGAGATGGCCACCCTGCTGGGTGATGAGCACCTTTGTTGATTCCATTAGCCAGGGCTCTGCAAAATGTCCCACATTCCTTGTCCTGGGAGCACCCTAGAGACAGGTAAATGTCCCATTCTGTTGAAAATTAATAACAGGGAGTCCATCACAAGGTCCTTCACGCCGGGCAGTGGTTGGGGGGAATGTAGTGATGGAGCCCAGTGGGCTCAGGCCAGTTTCAGGAACTCGTACAGTGTGTTTGGTTCCACAGCTGCCACAAAGAGTCCACAGTTTGGTCCCTGTTGACAATCTGGGGTGGGGTGGCCTTGGGGCTGATCTGCCAGGCTCACATCACATCCTGCAGGGCGCTGTCCTGGGAGATGTCCGCTAGCTGGTACAGGAAGGCTTCCCATCCAGCGTGAGTCACCTTGCTCTGCTGGGACTTGATTTTGGGGGAGCGGCTGACCGAGGGGCTGTAGACGGGCAGGCTGCTCGTGCTGGCGGTGGACCGATGAGCCGAAGGGTGACCAGAAGTCTGTAGGGCAGCCCCAAAGCCTGGAGATGCCTCCCCCCTACCCCTGCCAAGCTGAGGAGCAATTTCCTTCCTGCTCAGCTGGAGTCACGGCTCTGGGGACCCATGGGTGCCTGGGCAGGCCAAGCCTCTCCTTTTTTATAAAAGATTTTTTAAAGTTTATTACTTATTTTGAGAGAGAGGGAGAGGATGAGCAGGGGACAGGCAGAGAGAGAGAGCAGAGAAGGAGGGAGAGAGAGAATCCCAGGGAGGCTCCCCACTGTCAGCACAGGGCCCCATTCGGGGCTTGACCCCATGAACCTGAGATCAGGACCTGAGCCCAAACCAAGAGTCGGATGCTCAACCTCAGCCGACTGAGCCATCTAGGTGCCCTTACCCTCCCCTTCTTTAAGCCTCCAATGAGATTTCTTTTTCCCAGCCTCATCCAGTTAGGCATGGCCAGGAGACGCACTTGTCTCCCGAGTGATGCAGTGTAAGTGATGGACGAACCGTCCACATCTGGCCCATCTAAACTTCCTCTGTGCTCTTTCTGCCTCAGGCTGATTTGTGTTGTCTGATGACCCTGTAAATTCTTATACCAATAACACAGCTTTTTTTTTTTTACAATATTTTGAATACCATAAAACTATACAGTGTTCCTTATATATCTCACAGAGTGCCACTTTATTACTCTTCTATAAATATCATGGGGGGGGTTTCAAATAGATTTTCGAATCAGTTCATCAAATTAAAAGAAATACAAAGGGGGCACAAGGGGGACTCAGTCGGTTCAGTGTCCCCCTTCGGTTCAGGTCACAATCTCGGGGTTTGGGAGTTTGCACCCGGCATTGCTCTCTGCTGTCATGGTGGAGCCAGCTTTGCATCCTCTGTGCCTCTCTCTTTTTCTGCCCCTCCCCCCTTCTCCCTCTCTCACTCTCGAAAATAAATAAGCATAAAAAAATAAAAGGAACAAGAAGGATTTTCAGCTAGGTTGTTATTAAACCAATGAATTAAATTGGTGATAATTAATATTTCCTTTATCCATTTCCCCAGTGTAATAAGCAGTTTATATCTACCTATATGCTTCTTTTAGAGAAATAAACATCTGCTTTTATTAAGTTCATTCTAATGTTTTTGTAATTACTCTGAATAAGATTATTTTCACATACCTTATGTTCTAAAAGATTACCCACATAGAATTGCCAATCTCTCCTATATATAATATTATATAATTACATGTGTAGCAGATGCTGTTACCTGTCCATCACAAGCCACTTTTCTTTTCTTCAAGCCCACAGTCAGATTATATTTTCCCAGTCAAGCATGACCACAGGACTGAACTGCATCCAAAGGAATAGGAAGGATGTACATATGTATGTGTATATATGTGTATGTGTGTGCCTATATTTATAGATGTGTTATATAATCTGTATCTCTATATTATCTCTAATATATACACATATCCTAAATATATATAAATATGTAGATATATCTCCATTATATGACATGACCACTTTATTGAGCTTTCATCATTTCTGTTAATTAAAAAAAGTTTAATGTTTATGTATTTTTGAGAGACAGAGAAAGAGAGAGAGACAGAGCATGAGCAGGGGAGGGGCAGAGAGAGAGGGAGACAGAATCTGAAGCAGGCTCCAGGCTCTAAGCTGTCAGCACAGAGCCTGATGCGAGGCTCGAACCCACGAACCGTGAGGTCATAACCTGAGCTGAAGTCAGATGTTTAAATGACTGAGCCACCCAGATGCCCCTTTGTTAATTTTTATAGCATCATAATTTTTAATTGGTTATCTTAGCTTCACTAATTACATGATCTCTCAGTGATTTATCTCTTCCTATACTTCCATGTTCCATCTTTCTTCAATGACTATGGAATAGTACTAAGTATTAGAACTTAAGGGAGGGGTGCCTAGGTGGCTCAGTTGGTTAAGTGTCCAACTTCAGCTCAGGTCCTGATCTCATGGTTCATGGGTTTGAGCCCAACATTGGGCTCTGTGCTGACAGCTCAGAGCCTGGAGCCTGCTTCAGATTCTGTGTGTCTCTCTTATTCTCTGCCCCTCCCTCACTTGCATTTGAGCTCTCTCTCTCCCTTTCAAAGTTAAATAAATAAACATTAAAAATAAAGAACTGATAGGAGATATTGTTATATTGCTCCTGATGTTAATGTAATCTCCTCTATGGTTTCAGTATGATGCTGGCTTTTTAAGAATCACATATTTTTAATCTTATTAATAATTTATATTTTCTAGTTTTCTATTTAGGATTCTACTTCAAGAGTGGTCTTTAGTTTTTTGTGCTTATGTTAAAGAGATTTGGTATCAAGGTTGTATTATAATTTGAAAACAAATTGAAAACATTTATGTACTTTTCTATGCCAAGCATTTTATAGAGTAAAGCACAAATGGATCACTCATAAAACTGTTTATTCTAGAACTTTTTGGTTTCAGCAGTTTTTTTTTACATCCTAAACTTTCTTGCATAGTTATTGATGTATCAGTATTTTCTATCTTTTGAGAATTTTTACTTATTTATATCTTCTGAGGAAATTATCCACTTCAGCTAGATTTTATAATTTGTAAGCATATGAATGAACACAGCATTTTCTCCCTCCCCCCCCTAATTTCATTGCTGTGGTAATGCCATAAAAAATAATTTCTACATATTGCAGGTCTTCTTTCTTCATCATTGTATTTGGCAGAAATTTTGCTTACTTTGCTGCCCTCCATCTCAAATTGTCTTGATTATTCATTCATAAAATTTTAATTCTTTCTGTTTCTGAATATTTTATTTACTTCCTCAAAAGTTTTGAGGAAACAATTTGGGGAGGATTAGTTTTTTTCCTCCCCCTCTCCAGCTTATAAACAATTGGGAAACATTACATGAATGAAATTATGGATGGAGTCACAATATAGCAACTCAAATGCAGATACGGGTGTATTCCACAATGGATCAGAGTCTCCTATCCTTTTCCTGATATAAACTTACACCACCAGTTACATGCATGCACCAAAAACGGAGAGGGGCTGTAGCCTTGCACTATCACATTATCACATGGTATACAGGAAGCAAAATTCATACTTTAAAAAAATTATCTTTGTTTTGAGAGAGAGAGAGAGAGAGAAAACAAACAAGGGAGGGGCAGAGAGAGAAGGAGACAGAGGATCCGAAGTGGGCTCTGTGCTGACAGCAGACAGCTGGATGTGGGGGTTAAACTCATGAAACGTGAGACCATGACCTGAGCCAAAGACAGTTGCTTAACCAACTGAGTCATTCAAGCACCCCTACGTACATACTTTTTATCAGTGATTACAGTTAAGAGAGTAGGATGGACAGACATACCCGTGATACTCGACTTTTCCCCAGTGACTCTATCACTGCTTAACATGGCCCCACTGGGTATTTGGACCTCCTTGTTTTTATCAGACACATATCTTTTCCTCTCCTGGGGAGGTCGGTGCTATGGGCTTTAGAATGGGGCCAGAAAGGTCAACTCCAATACTGCCATCATCCTGGGAAGTGCTAGGCGCTCTGGAATTGGGAGTATATGTGTGGTGTCAACCGCTGACAGGTTAGAGCCGAGGGTCGCCTGGTCAGTCCTTTCAGTGGGAAGGAGCTTTATTCCCCAAGTCACATTCACTCCCTGAGGGCAACCCAAACCCAAAGTTGGATAGATGTAAGGGTATCAAGGTGTTCGGCTCCTTTGCCTCAATTTGAGACAAATACGAAGGGCCATCCCAGATCCAGACAACCCCGTGGCCTTCACTATGGCAGAGACATTTGTTACCGCAGCTAAAGTTCAACTTCATCTGCCTCATCCTTCCTTACTGTTTTATAGGTTGCTAAGAGTACGTACTGATAAACTTCTTTATGCAAATCTCTGTCAGAGAGTCTGTTTCATGGGGAACTCAACCGAAGCCAAATGTGTGCTGGAAATATCCAGGGGCTTTTTAATAATACTAGACCCCGACCCCAGAGATTTGAATTTAATTGCTCTACGATAAAGTTTAGGCATTTTAAACACTCCCCAGATCATTCTAATGTGCAGCTAGGGATGCAAACCACTGTCTTAACCCATTGAGTTTAGTAATGAAGCATATGGCATGGCCATTCCCCTTGAGAGAGTAAACTAGTCATATATCAGGGCAGTAGTGTTCCAACCCTGATGAGGTAGCTTGCCCATGCATCTCCAGTATCAAGTACTTCTATTTTATGTGTCTTCCTGGAACCAGCGATGAAGACAGTTCAAATTTTTGTCCTCAGAAGACTATAAAGTGGGTCAGAATAAGACATTAATAAAATTAACTTCAAGACTGAATTGTACCCTAGGCAGAATATTTTATCTTTATTCTATTTTCCATTTCAAATTATGCCTATCTGCATTGTTTAACAGAACTCACCAGAGATTATGCAATTAGCCCAAATAATTATGACATGAAGGATGCCCCAAATTTGAATATGCTGACCCCCCCAATTATTTCTTTTCCAGAGAGAAATTAAAGAAAAATGAAATCTCCTCAAATTAAAAGTTCAAAGAAATTAAACTTAAAAATGTTTGCACTCCCCAATTTCTTATTCCTCTAGATCACAGTCAGACGGCTCTAGTGCAAGGGCACGTGTAGAGGTGGGCTTCCTCCTCAGCATCCATAACGAATTTCCTCTGGAAATGTGAGAGTGCTTTAACACCACCTCAAAACTTTGAATACTGAAACTTCCTATCTCTCATGAGTTTTCCTTTTCCAAAGCATTTCAGTACAAGGCCCATGTCAGAAGCATTTAGGAATCAGGAATATAAATCCAGCCACACACAAGTTCCCCCAAGCAACATTATGTTCCTAGAACCCGGTATTTCATATGTTGCTAGTGCCCACTTTTGTTACCAGCCAGAAGAAAGCAGACACCGCTGATGTAAAAGAAGTAGACATAAGAAGCATAAGAGATGATGGAGCGCCTGGGTGGCTCAGCCGGTTAACCCTCCAACTTCGGCTCAGGTCATGATCTCACAGTTCATGGGTGCTGGGCTCTGTGCTGACAGCTGGGAGCCTGGAGCCTGCTTCGGATTCTGTGCCTCCCTCTCTCTCTGCCTCTCCCCTGCATGCACTCTGTCTCTCTCTCTCAGAAATAAATAAACATTAAAAAAATAAAAAAGAAGCATAAGAGGTGAAAACGATAATGTAATTATTATTTTATTGTTTGTGCTTTGTTATTTGATTACTGTTTGATTACTGCGTATTTTCTCATAAGTTAATTAACTTATTATTATGTGACTCTCTGTCGACGACTTGACGTGCATAATTTACCCATACAGGGTACGAAAGTGCCTTAGGGCAATGAAAAAACCATAACAACCTTGTAAACTGGTTACTGGTTGATTTATAAAACTGTACTGGTTTCCAATATGAAATTAACCTGCTGTAAGAATTCTCTGCCTAAAAACTGTATGGTGATATTGACTAGCCCAGAAGCCTTGTTAAGCATATATTGTAAAGGAAGTCGAGCACAAAAATGCTAAAATGAAACTGCATACAATGTTCCTAAAAAACTGAAAACTTCCAAATACAAGTAGGCCTTAAATGCATACAGTCAAGGCTTACTATTGGAAGTTATTCACTAGCACTGAAGAGGTAGGTCATCAATTCACTCTACTTCTTTGTATCTAGTTAAGTTTCTCCTCTGCTTTGCACAACCTCAACCTACCCTCATATTATTTTAATCTGATTGTCCTGGGTGTCTTCCCCACTCTTTTTTTTTAACTTTATTTATTTACTTTGCGAGGGGGAGGGAGAGGGAGAATCCCAAGCAGGCTCCACGCCAATAGCGCAGGGCTCCATTTCACCAACGGTGAGATCATGACCTGAGCTGAAATCAAGAGTTGGATGTGTAACCGACGGAGCCACCCAGATGCCTCTTCCTCACACATTCTTAACTGAGGCTCTCCTGAGCTCAATCTGCACATACGAGAAACATTAGAAACCTAACCCCAAGTAGCAGGCACAATTTGAAATGTGTTTCCCCATTACGTGCCATCATCTAATAAAATACCCAGAGGGAAACACTTGACAATTCTAGATACACCTAGAAGTAACTTGTACTTATACTTACCTAGCTAATCTGGCTTCTATTTCTCCCTTATTTTCTGACAGTCCAGTTCTGCATGAGTTTTGGAAACCCTGAACACCTTTTCCTCGAGGGACAGATTCTTGACTCCTGCGTGGTAGCTGCTAACAATATCTGATGGGATTGCCACAGTTATGCCTAATAGTTTGAAATTCCTTGGATAGTACCCACCTCAGAGGAACCACACTCAAACAAACAAGGTCCCTTCTGGCTATCCCAACAGTGAGATTTCACAGCCTCAATCCAGATTTTGAGTTTAGTTGCTGCTACTATAGAACATCTCTGCCTGCCCCCCAACACACACACACACACACCAGTCTATCTCCATTTATATGCAGAAATGCTTTTGCTTTGTCAGTGGCAGAAGAGGGAGAAAGTTTTGGTAAGAGATTTATGTGAGGGGGTATAGCCACTATGGCTTTATATCAGTGTTTTTAGTGACTAAACTATTCCATTATATGGTTGTATTATAATTTATTTGATCATTCTTCTATTAACGGGCATTTACTTTGTTTTCAGGGTTTCTGTTTTTATGAACAATACTAAAATGAACACCCTATTACTTATGCCCTTATATACTAGTGGGATTGCTGAGGAAAAGGACACATATAAATATCAGTGTAACTATAAATAAAAGCAAATATAAATGCAACTGTAAATATAAATCACCAGATTGCTTTCTAAATTATTTGTAATGTTTCACATGTCTACTATCAATGGGTAATCTTTCTAATATTATCCACTGAATGGGTACAAAATGGCATTTAATTATTACTTTAATTTAGATTTCCTAACCACCATTAATATTTGATCATCTTTTCATGTATCTCTTAGTCATTGGATTTGCTCTTTTGTAAAGTGTCTATTAATCATCTTTTGCCCATTTTCCTTTTGTATTATTTTTTCCATACCACTTTGTGGTAGCTCTCTCTATACTGTAGCATTTTACTTGTTCCTGTTTCTATCATTTCTCTATCAATTTTTAAATATTTTTCTAATGTTTTATTTATTTTTGAGAGAGAGAGAGAGAACAGAGGAGGGTCAGAAAGAGAGAGAGATAAGAATCTGAGGCAGTCTCCAAGCTCTGAGCTATCTGTCAGCACAGAGCCTGACACGGGGCTCGAACTCATGAACTGTGAGATTATGACCTAAGCCAAAGCTGGATGCTCAACCAGCTGAGCCACCCAGGTGCCCCATCATTTGTCTATGAATTTTGTTTGTGGTGTTCTTGCAATCAAAATTTCTAATTGTGCTGTCAAATACATTTATCTTTTGTTTTGTATCCTTTGGATTTTTGATCTTAGTTTAAAAGCTTCCATGAATCCCAAGTTGCACATTTAATTTCATTTATCTTCATATAAGATTTTTATGGACTGATTACATGTGTAACTGGAATTTATTTGGGGGTATAAGATAAAGACCCAGTACCAACATCTTCCAGACAGAGTGCCAACTCTACCAGGACTGTTAAACAATTCTTTTCTGACAGAATCAAACTACCTACAACTGTCGTATATTAAAATCTCATAGATACTAATATATATCTCTGTACTCTTAGTATGTTCTGGTGATAGGTTTTTCTGTTTCTTTACCAAAATCTATTTATTTCATTATAGAGACTCTATATCATGTTCTTACGTGTATTAAGGAAATCATTTTCACTTCTCTCTTTATTTTTATTGGATATTTTAGAGCATATAAAATTATATAAGTTTAAGATCATTTCATAAATTTCCTAAAATAAATCTGCTGGGATCTAATAATAATTGCATTAAATTTACATATTAATTTCAGAAATTAACATTTAATGGTTTTAAATTTTCTAGAAGGAGACAGTGATATAAATGTTGTCCACAGTTTATTATAGTTAAGAAGAATGAAGTAGATCTCTATATATTTATCTATCTATATATCATCTATCTATACATTAAAATATTTTTTAAAATGCACAAAGTAATATGTCATGCATAACAGTTTTGGCCATTTAAAAAATATAAAATAATACTCTATTATCTAAAAAAATTTTTTTAAGTTTATTCATTTTGGAGAGAAAAGGACAGAGTGTGAGCGAGGAAGACACAGAATCAGAAGCAGGCTCCAGGCTCTGGGCTGTCAGCACAGAGCCTGACTTAGGGCTGAACCCATGAACCTTGAGATCATGACCTGAGCTGAAGTCGGACACTTAACCGACTGAGCCACCTAGATGCCCCAATACTCTGTATTATTTATAAACACTTTACATATGTGGTAAAAATATTTGTAAAAAATAAATAGAACAGATGCATATCAAGTCAAAAATGAGCTCACCTCTGCAGAGGGAGAGAAGTAGGAATGTGAGAGGAATTTTAATTATACGAAATTTATATATTAGTGTAACAAATATTTGAAGTGGATAGCAAAGCATTAACATCTGTGCAAAATAGATGGTGGATACACAGGTTATATTCATTTCTGCAATTTTCTGCAAGTTTGAAATACCTCATAATTTACTCATTACTTTTTAAGTGTATTTTTGAAGTTCAGAAATCTTACTGGTCTATGGTTAAACGTTTGTTTTTCTTTCACACCTAGGGCTCTTACTGTATTCTTTTGAGCTGAAAACTCAAGTTTTTTGTTTTTTTTTTTTTTTACTGTTTATTTTTGAGAGAGATAGACAGAGAGACAGAATATGAGCAGGGGAGCGTCAGAGAGAGAGGGAGACACAGAATCCGAAGCAGGCTCCAGGCTCCAAGCTGTCAGTGCAGAGCCCAATGCGGGGCTAGAAGCCATGGACCTGCGAGATCATGACCTCAACCAACTGAGCCACGCAGGCGCCTCTTAAAACTCGAGTTTTATTCAGATACCTTCCTTCTATGGTTCTTCCTCCAGTAGTTCTTCCTTCTCTCTATCACGTCTCTTATCTATTAAAGTATCTGGCTCTGTCTAATATTTATGTTACCTTTTCTTTACTCATTATTTCTGTATGGACAGTTTTATACTTAAAATTTTTTTTCAGTTTATTTGTTTTGAGAGAGAGAAGCAGTGGGGGATGGGCAGAGAATGGGGGGGACAGAGGATCTGAAGCAGGCTCTGTGCTGACAGCAGAGAGCCCCATGCAGGGCTCAAACTCACGAACCGTGAGATCACAACCTCAGATGAAGTTTAACACGTAACTGACTGAGCCACCAGTTGCCCCAACATTTTTATACTTTTGCTCTCTACTGTAAAATACCTCTTTCAGTCAATCTTCTAGATTAACTATATTCATTCTTTTAACCTGATTCTAACTGAATTTTGCATTTCAGCAAGCATTTATCCACAAAGTCTTTATTTATACTTTTCTGGTGTCTTCAATTCTAATCTAGAATTTGCCTTGGTGTGTTTCATTTTTTCTCCACTAAATGTGTTTCGGTTCTATACTGAATGTTCAGCGAGATTTCCCCTACTCCAAGCTGCTAATTTCCCCTTAAACGTGAAGCAATTATACTACCTGCTTATTTGCGGGCCTAACAATTCTCCCTACATATTACTCAACTAGAATGAGTTTCTTCAGCATCTCTTAAGTGTCCATCTACCAGAGTTTCATAGGCAATGCTGGTCAGTAGCTAGTGAGGCACAAATCCTCCCAGAGAAAGGAGTCCTCACAAGCAAAATATTCCTCATTTGTGGTCCATCCCGTCACTACAATAAGTAGTGAAATAGAACCTGCCTTCCAGTGGATCATATATATAATATCCGAGCAAGAATCTCAGCAGGCAGACCAGACTTTGTTGACCTGCTTTAGTACATCTAAAAAGACAGCATTTAGGGGTACCTGGGTGGTTCAGTCCATTAATTGTCCAACTTTGGTTCATGTTATGATCTCACAGTTCCTGAGTCTGACCTCCGCATTGGGTTCTCTGCTGTCAGTGCAGAGCCTGCTTCAGATCCTCTGTACCCCTCTCTCTCTCTGCACTTCCTCTGCACTCTATCTTTTTCAAAAATAAACACTAAAAGAGGAGCATGTGACATACAGATACTTAGAGTGCCCTAAGCAATAAATATAAATTATTGCTAACAAGTAACAACTCAAGAGGTAATTTGTGGGAATCTGAGCACAAGCAGAGCTCCTCCAGGGACCAGGTCAAAAATCTATCACAGTCTCTTAAATAAATGGTGTTGAGAAAATGGAACAGCTAGCTATATTCAAAAGAATGAAACTGGACCGCTTTCTTACACCATACACAAAAATAAATTCAAAATGGGTTAAAGACCTAAATGTATGACCTGAAGCCATAAAAATCCTAGAAAAAAAGACAGGCAGTAATTTCTCTGACATTGGCCATAGCAACACTTCTCTAGATCTATCTCCTGAGGCAAGTAAAACAAAAGCAAAAATAAACTATTGGGACAACATCAAAATAAAAAGCTTCTGGGGTGCCTGGTTGCTCAGTCAGTTACGCATCTGACTCTTGATTTCAGCTCACGTCATCTCAGTATTCGTGAGACAGAGCCCTGTGCTGTTAGCGCAGAGCCTGCTTGGGATTCTCTCTCTCTCTCTCTCTCTCTCTCTCTCTCTCTCTCTCTCTCTCTCTGTGCCTCCCCTGTTCTCTCTCTCAAAATAAACATTTTTATAAAATTTAAAAAATAATAAAAAGTTTTTGCACAGTGAAGGAAACAATCAACAAAACTAAAAGGTAACCTACTGAATAGAAGATACTTGCAAATGACACATCTGATAAAGAGTTAGTATCCAAAACATATAAAGAACTGATACAACTCAACACCCTCAAACCAAACATTCCAATGAAAAAATGGACAGAAAACATGAACAGAAATATCTCCAAAGAAGATATCCAGATGGCCAATAAGACATAAGAAAAGATGTTCAATGTCACTCATCATCAGAGAAATACAAATCAAAACTACAATGAGATATCATATCACCTCTCACATGTCAGAATGGCTAAAATCAACAACACAAGCAAAAGCAGGTGTTGGTGAGGCAGTAGAGAAAGGGGAATCCTCTTGCACTGTTAGTGGGAATGCAAACTGGTGCAGCCATTCTGGAAAAGAGTATGGAGGTTCCTCAAAAAGTTAAAAACAGAGCTACCCTACGATCCAGCAATTGTACTACTAGGTATTAACCCAAACAATATAAAAAGACTAATTCAAAGGGGTATATGCACCCTGATGTTTATGGAAGTATTATTTGCAATAGCTAAATTATAGCCTGTGTCTATCAACTGATTAATGGATAAAGAAGAGGTGCTAGAAAAATACAGTGGAATATTACTCCGCCATCAAAAAGAATGAAATCTTGCCCTTTGCAGTGACATAAATGGAACTAGAGAGTATAATGCTAAGTGAAATAAGTCAGAAAAAGAGAAATAGCATAGGATTTCACTCATATGTGGAATTTAAGAAATAAAACAAGTAAGAAAAGGGGACAAAAAAGAAAGAGAGAGGGAGAGGCAAACTAAGAAACAGACTCTAATCATAGAGGACAAAATGATGGTTACTAGAGAGGAGGTGGGAGAGGGTGAGTGGAATAGGTGATAGGGATTAAGGAGTGTACTTGTTGTGATGAGCAGTGGATGATGTATGGAAGTCTTGAATCACTATATTGTACATCTGAAACTAATGTAACAGTGTATGTTAACTATACTGGATAAAACAAAACATATTAATAAAAAATAATATATCTCAGAGTTGATCTCCCTTCACAGGGTACCCAGCATAGAACCCAGCAATACACGGGCACCTTGTAGATTTCATTAAATGGGAGTCTCCTCATATGACAATGCTTGATACGAACATAGACATGACCATGGAAGGTACTGTCATCAGCAAATTTCTCCAGGAGGCTTTTCTAGCAGTGGATGTAAGCAAGTAGGAAACAGAACAAGAAAGCAAAATCAAGGTGGATTCTATGTAGTGAATAGAGCTGCCACACAGTCAGACTTCGTTGTGATTACCCTTCTTTGAGAACTTGCAGAAATAACTGAGGTACATTTTGGGCAAGAGGACCAACAATGTTGTCTGTATATAGGCAACAGATATTTGGGTAGCTTGGTCATAATAATAACCAACACTTATCAAGTGATTCCTATGTGCCAAGAAATGTGCCAAATGACTTTTTCTACTTGTCTTAATTTATTTTATACTCTCACTTACTCTGTGAGTTTCTTACTACTGTTACACCCTATTTTACAGGTGAAGAAACTGTGACTAAAGAGGTTAAATGACTAGTCTAACATCACAAATCTTTAAAATCTGTGTACTTTTACTCTCCACGTTCTATATTATTATATATATTAGAATTGGCAACTTCACACAGGGTAAATTAATAGGCACTGAAAAGAGATTTAAATGACACAGAAATATCCCCTAAAAGAGACAAGGCAGTTAAATAGGGGTTAAGTTGTCAACAAGTTGATCAAAGGCCATTACAAGGAAACCAATCACAGACCTCCCCTAGGATCAGATTTGAGTGACATCCATTAAAGATACTGTGAATATTGAAGACACATCCATGGGAAGACTTACCAATGGCTTTTTTTGGCTCAAGATGGTAAACCGACCATGAGTTTAATCCATGTTCAACAGGCAAAAACTGAATATATGCCTCAGATTTCACTGCAAATAAACTGATGAATGCTCACAGGAAGTGCTGAATGACTGGACTGAAGCAAAGGTAAAATGGACAAAATTTGTGAAACAATAGGTTTCCAAAAATTTTTCATTGTGGGGACAAAAAGATACAACTTCACAGGAAATGAAACTAGCCTCTTGATAACTAACTTTGTAGGAAAGTTCCTAAGGAAAATTCAGAAATATTACTTTGAATGAGCTAAGCTACCCAAGTTCTAGGATTCAGATCCTTGAATGGGTCTAAATCCTCTGAACTGTCCGAGTGAAATAACCAATTGCGCTCTGTGCTTATATGAAGTTCTTTACATATATGAAGAAATATTACGGATCTCAACACAGCCACCTACCTTATTAACTGTAATGTCCATCAAGCAGAACGAATGGGAATCAATTCATAAACTCTCTTTTAGAATTCACAAAATGGGTTATGGAAAGTAGACCCAGACATTTTTCTTCATGATTAGAGAGACAAGTAGTATGTTTCAGAAAAGTAACTTTTCACCAGAAAGAGACACAAAGGAAAATGGATACCTAACCTCAACTGTTCTTCCTTATAAGCGTTAGTATTTAATAAGTGGTATCTTAAAGAGTTGTGCACAAAATACTATTAATATATGTTAGGCTGTTTTGTGAGCAATTTTGAAGTCTTCTGTAGTCATACAATGACTACAGCTATAGACATAGGAATCTAATATAGATTTCTTGTGTCTGGTTAATTACTAAATACACTGAACTATAATCCATCCATGTATTCATCCCCTCAACCACTATTCATTGATCTCCTACTATGAAATGGGGATAAAACAATAAACAAAACAGACAAAAATCTTTCTTTCTTACTAACCAACACTGCAAGAATTGTGTTTGAAGAAAATAATTTCCTTTTTCCTTATTTAGTGGTATTTCCATAGTGGCTTCCTGAGAAAAATGTTGTTATAAATACAGAGAAAATTTCACTAGTCTTAACTAGGGGATAGAAAAGTTTCTCTACAAATGTATAGATAGTAAGTATTCTCAGCACAAATACACGACTCTGCCCTTGTAGCATCAAAGCTGTCATAGATAATATGTAAATGGACGAATGACTGTGTTCCAATATAACTGTGTTTTACAAAATCAGATAGTAGGCTGGATTTGGCCCATGGGCTCTAGTTTTTTGACTCCTGGTATCATTCTCAGGTTAATAGAAGAAACATTTTATTAGAAATGGATTTTCAGATGAAGTGAGTTAACTTTACAGTGAAATTGTATATACATACATAGATGGCCTTAATAAACTAAGGTACAAGATTCTCTGAACTTGCGACCTATGCATTTATGAATCACAAATTGATTCAATTAATGACAAATTACTTATGGCAGAAAGCTGTTGAATTGTGCTGCCAGGAAAACCCAGGGAAAGTCTGTCTTTAGACCAAGCTCATAGTGGAAGACATTTTTCACACCAAAAAGATATAAAAATTCCTTCCGATTCCAAAAATTCAAAAATCTCTGGTCACACAGAGAGCAGTGGAGCCACCAAGAAAGTACAAATATGGTTACATAATATTCTAATTTGAAATACAGAGGTGCAGCAGCATACCTCTAGAGATGGAACTAAGCCTTTTACACAATTGATAAAAACTCAAATTCTATGAATTCCATTCCTAGCCAGTACATAAGCAGAAACACAGACTTCACAATAATATCCCTGGAAACCCTTATTACTGAGTATGAGTGGGACAGGAGCAATGGGACACACAGACTAGGTAGGGCCCATATGAAACCCTAACCCTTCCCTTAGTCACACTGATAAAGATAATCAGCAATTCCTTCCTAAAGAAGAACCATGGAATGAGAATTCCAGCCTCCCTCCACGTCTTGTTTCTTATTCCAGAACACAGCATTAGCCATTCTCAACTGATACTTTTGTAATCTTCATGGAACTCCTGAGTCAAAAACCCTCTGTGAGTGCAATTAAATATTGATACTTGAATTTTTCAGATCCTGCCTGATTATTGGAGTTAAGACTCTGTTGCCCACAGAAGCCAACTCTGATAGGTTTCTACTAATCCATGATGGGGCAACGTGATTATCAAGAAACAATAATAAGTGCACTGAACTGATAAATACCAAATACATAAACATCTTCGACTTCATAATACTAAATAATAACTCTTTGGACACCGTTGGAGACTATAGAAAACTCATTACTATGTAAATTGATAGAGGGGAAGAATTAAACATTTACATTACCTTTCTTATGCAGCCTTAGGGTATCCAAATAGTTGAAAAAAACACATTTCTTTTTTATAATAGTATTCTGGCTAATAAAGGCAGAATGAAGGATGGCATTAGGAAAAACACTTTTGCAACCCTGAATATTGTAATGGAGCAAAGCCATTATCATCATTGTTAAAACCATCCGATAAAATATTGATGAGAACTTTATGTTGGAGACATCAGGTTGATACACCTGAAGGCACTGATGAATCTTGATATCAGTAAAAATGAGACACCCAGATATTAATGGTCTCATGATTTCTTGCAAAAAAGAAATCTTGCAAGATTTCTTGCAATTAAGAACATATACAAAACCACATATGAGGTACTCATATAAAATACAGCTTAACCTGAATCTAATCATGCTTCCAGACCTAACTCATAGTTTGCAGAAAATACAAGATAAACATACCACAAAATATCAGCAAAACCCAGGATCAGAACTATTCTACGGGACAAAGGACCTATTTTCTCTAATAAATTCATTGCATGATAAAGAGGAATTTGGGGACTATTTCAGAATAAATGAGACAAATCAATCAAATGAAAACCAGCTGTAAAGAGATATTTTGAGATAAACATGGCTACACATGAACTGAGTATTACATGATTTTAACTATTATTCATTTTGTTAGATGTGATAGTGACCTAATGGGTATGCTATAAAGTGTCCTTAGAAGTTAGCAATGCATACAGAAGTATTTACAAGTTAAATGATGCGATGTTTGGAATTTAATCTAAAACACTCCCCAAAATGTGGGGGGACTAGGTGATACAAGGTAAAATGTTGGTAATTGTTGATACTGGTTAATGGATACGTGGGAGTTCATTATAGTAATATTATTTATTCTAATTTTATGTAGGTTTGACAATTTGAGGGGATAAAGAGTTAAAAGAAACTGGTACCCAGACTGGCAAAATCAAGTAACTTACACTCAATATAGAAAGTTAACAAAATGAGACTTGTTTTGAATTGGATCAGTTTATATAATCAAGGATGCTATTTTTTATTTGAAATCACCCAGTATTTTGGCTCAATTTTCTAGTCATTCATTACTAACTAGTCAATAAGCTTGACTTATATTTCATAAAGTCATTTCCTGCTTTCCCGTTATAAAGAAAAAGATCTGTGTTTCATTCTGTGTGTGGACATTCATGTTAATCAAATTACCAATATCTGTTCAAATCTCAAAAACTAAACAGCATATAAATACAAAGAGCTGTTGATTATTAAGGAGTCAGAGACAGGTCAATGCACTGAGAATGTGCTTGTGCAGACCAAGAGTCAATCATGCTTTCATTACCAAAACCTAAATATGTAAGAAATGTTAATGGCGTTTTTAAACAGGGGCAGAGCAGAGACAAAGTAGTGGTAATAAAGAGCCCAATATGAACACATTTCAAAAGATGATGACAAAAGACACCAAATTCCAGGAGGAATATTTCTTCATAGACGAGCATGTCCTTATAGGGAAACAAAGAGGTACATTTTAATTTTCTTCTTTGATTTCCTTTATATTTTAAAATTTCTTCAGCAAAGATATATCATTTACAAAATCAAAGTTAACTTTATGAAAATAAATGCAGAAATGTGTGGGAAGATGTCTGACATTCATCAGATGACATTCTGTGAATGTGAGTTTAGTCTATATACATGAAATACAAAGAAAAGATGATCATGATTGGAAAAAGGTAGGAAAGTGGATGGACCTTGAGGGTGTCATGCTGAGCGAAGTAAGCCAGGCAGAGAAGGACAGAAACCATATGTTTGTACTCATAGGTCTAACAGGAAATCATGAGAGACCTAATGGAGAACCAGGGGGAGCGGAGGAGGGACAGAGAGTTGGGGAGAGAGAGGGATACAAAACTTGAGAGACTATTGAATGCGGAAAATGAACTGAGAGTTGAAGGGGAAGGGGGAGGGGGAAAAAGGGGTGCTGGTGATGGTGGAGGGCACTTGTGGGGAAGAGCACTGGGTGTTGTATGGAAAACAACTTGACAATAAAATATTGGAAAAAAAAACCCCATAAAATTAAAAAAGAAAAAAAAAGAAAAAAAATAAAAATATTAAGGGGGTGTCTGGGTGGCTCAGTCAGTTAAATGTCCAACTTTGGCTCAGGTCAGGATCTCACGGTTCATGAGTTCATGAGTTCAAGCCTGACATTGGGCTCTCTGCTGTCAACATGGAGCCCGCTTTGGATCCTCTGTCTCCCTCTCTTTCTGCCAATCCCCCATGCTCGCGCATTCTCTCTCTCTCCCTCTCTCTCTCAAAAACAAACAAATAAACATTTAAAAGAAATATTAGGGAATAAGATTATGTAGCTACAGACAACCTATTTAGAGGGGAATAGAAAAGTTTTGCTTGTTGAGATTATATTATGGGTCAAGTTACTTGCAAAGACCATTTAGTCAGGAATTTCTGCCTGTTTTTGTTTATTGCTTTATCCCTGGGACTTAGAGAGTGCCCAGCACAAAGTTGGCACTTACATATTGGTTGAAGAGAGGAATAAATGAAGGTATTTTCTCAGTCCCTGCAAATAATCTTTTGAAAAAAGTGATAGAGGGATGATAGAAAAGTAAGTAACTTGCACAAGATCACGCAGGCAATGTAGATCGGAACCAAAAGTATCTGACTCCAAAAATGGTTGTGCCGTCCACACAAATTCATTGCATCTGTGTGTTTTGTAATATTATTTACACATTACTAATAAAACTAAGGAACACCAGTAGGTATCATTTGGAATCAACCTACAATGAATACTATAAAAGTCAGTCTTACACTTGTAGACTGTAGCATGGTACAAGATTATACAGAAACAGAGAAGGCACTAAAGGGAATGGTCAACAAAATATCTAGAAAATAAACCTAGTAACGTGACCCTGTAGGTGTGCTAAATTGTGCAATACCAAGTTTAAGGCTTGCAAAACTTCAGAAAAGGGAAAGAAAATCCCCTAACGTTAAAGGGACAGATATTTACAGTCATAGGGAAGACTATAAAAGGAATTTCAGGAGACGGGAACAAAGTGAGGAAGATCAAAAAAGAACAGTCGGCTCTGCTCTATCATCTTAGTGAATTACATTCCTCCTGTTTCCTCACATCCAAACAAGTGGCTCTATTAGTACAGGAGACACACATTTATCTTTTTTTTCATCTAAAAAATTTTTAATGTGTTTTTTTGTTTTTGAGATAGAGAGCGCAAGCCGGGGAGGGGTAGAGAGAAAAGGAGACACAAAATCTGAAGCAGGCTCCAGGATCTGAGCTGTCAGAGCAGAGCCTCATGCAGGTCTCGAACCTGTAAACCGGGAGATCATGACCTGAACTGAAGTTGGATGCTCAACTGTCTGAGCCATGCAGGCGCCCCAACACACACTTATCTGGTATACCATCCCCCCAATCCCTTGTTTTCTGAAAATTTTCCTTTCTTCCTGCCCCCCTCTCCAATATACAACATTACAGAGACAGCAGCTCTCCTTTCACAATATCACTCTATCTTCTGTTACTCAGATTTCGGTGTCTGAACCAAAAATGAGATCCCCTCCCCCACAAATTTGATAAAGGAGCTATAAATGCTAAGAGGTGTGCAAAGAAGGGCTAGTCTATATCAAGACGGAGGAATCAAGCAGACAAGCAATATAGCAAAGACAAGACAAAGACTATTCCTGGTTCGGTAAGATGCTCCCCTATTCTTATAATAAATCCTTCTCACTTTTCCTAAGCCAGCTATGGCAGAACTTAGGTATCTCCAACAAAATTCCTGTCTAATATAATGAGAACCCTGTAAAGTCAGTTTGGGCTTGGTGTGTGGTAACTCAGTCGTTAAGCAGGTCATGATCTCATGGTTCATGAGTTTGAGTCCCACATTAGGTGAGCTCAAGCCTTGCGTCGGGTAAGCACAAGCCCCAGGTGAGCCCTGTTTCTATCTCCCTCCATCTCTCTCTGCCCATCCTGGGATTCTCTCTCTCTCTCTCTCTCTCTCTCTCTCTCTGCCCCTCACTCACTTGTGCCCCCCCCTTCCGAAAATATATAAAAATAAAGCCACTTTTGGCTTTCACATTCTCAAATTGCACAGGTAATTATGATATTTTTATGGCAGAATATGCACATGAAACAGACTCAGGTATGGTTATAATGCAAGCCCCTTGAAGGCACACATCTTTATTTTGCTCACTGATTAATCTTTAGTGCCTAGAACGGTACCTGCCACACAGTGGGTGCTCAGTGGCTGCTGAATGAAGATAAAGGCTTATAAGAGACCAGAGAGCCATCTATTTCCATATGTCGCTAAAGCCAGATTATAGATAATTAGAAAGTATAAGTGTTATCTAGAGAGATTTAGGGAGCCTGTGATGAACCACTAATATAATGAAAGTTGGGTTTAAGAAAAATATTTGAAAGGATTTCCACTGATTTTGAGATAAATAGAAAAATCCTTGTCAAGTCAATGCTTAAGCCACATAGCTTGCTTGCTTTTTTTTTTTAATATGCCAAGTGCACTCACACAAAGAATTGTATATGCTATCCCCTCTACTTCGAAAAAATACTCCTTCCCCAAATTTCCTAAGTAAACTCGACTATTCCTCTAGATTTTGGCTTGATTTTCACTTGCGGTTGAATATTTTCTTTGTCACCATCAAGGTTAAAATTGTATATTTGTTCATGCAATTTGAGAAAATTAGCATCCACTCGATCTTTCCACTCGACTGTGAGACGCAGAGAATGTGTCTTCCTTTGCTTCACCAGAGAAGCCTCTGCTTCTGGGATAATACCCAGTATATACTAGCTGCTCAATAAAAGTTGTGTAATTAATGAGTGAATGAGTAAACACAATTCTGGCAGTCATACTCAGGATTAATTAGAAAAAGCAAACTGTATGTATTTACCCAAAGAAAATGAAAATACAAACTTAAGAAGATATATGCATTTCTATGTTGACTGAAGCATTATTTACAATAGCCAAGACATGGAAGCAACCCAAGCGTCCAGTGATAGATGAATGGATAAAGAGGATGTGGTGTGTGTATATACACAGACGCTGGAATATCACTCAGCCATAAAAAGGATGAGATCTTTCCACTAACAACAACATGGGTGGACCTAGAGGGTATTTGCTAACTGATGGAAGTTGGGCAAAGAAAGAAAAATACCATATGATTTCACTTTTATGTGGAATCTAAAAAACAAAATGAACAGACAAACAAAAAGCAGAATCAGACCTATAAGTACACAGAACAAATTGATGGTTGCCAGAGGAGGGGGGGCAAAATGGGTGCAGGGAGGGGTGGTACTAACTTCCAATTATGGAATGAATAAGTCAGGAAAATGAAGGGTACAGCATAGGAGATAGAGTCAATGGTACTGGCAAAGCGTTGTGTGGTGACAGATGGTAGCTACGCTTGTGGTGAGCACAGAATAATGTATAGAATTGTTGAATCACTACGTTGTACACCTGAAACTAATGTCACATCATGTATCAACCATACCCAAAACAAGAAAACAAAAAGAAAAGTGAAAGATGAGGGTGTCAGATGAGACACAGTACTTAAAACTGTGGCATAAGGATATTATCTTCTAGACCAGGATGATGGCAATGGAAATGGAGAGAAAGGTAGAACGATGGGGCTACTTTTTATTAGTTTATTTTTTACTATAAAACAGCAAGTATTTATTATAAACACCTCACACAGCTCAGAAGGGGACTGTATGAAGAACAGAAGTCCCCAGCCCTAGTCCCCTGAATCCCGTGTTCTCACCCAGTCATTGCTAACAGTGTTGTTGGCGTCTAGAGCAAACACGTCTGTTTGTATACAAACACATGTTTTCATGGCACACATGAGATTTTATAAGGTATCTTCTTTTGCCTCTACTTATCTGTTTTCCATCCTGCTCCACCCTACTCTTTTCCTAAGCAGACTGAAATGTAAAGATGACATGGTCCCAGGTCTCCTGCCCTCTGGATTTCCAAAGGGTTCAGCTGATGGGAGGCTCCGGCAGAAGAAGAGAGGAAGATGAGTTACCCAGGAACTGTGATCATCTTCGGGCTCCCTCTTTACAGGGGCGCCTTACCTATGCTGGGTCCCTCTGCAGAAGAAACTACTCCTCCAGCTAATGCTATGGCCCACCCACACCTTGGTAATTAACTGCTTTATAAATAAACCCTCTTCACATTATCCTAATTTGGTGGATCATCAGTTTCCTGCTGGGATCTGATACAGGTATCATGCTCTGCATAGTGTAGTGTCCTTGATTTTTCCACTTGCATCATCTTACTGCTTCTGTAAAGTAAATTGTTCATATTTCAACTTCTCTGTAGTTGGGATGCATCTTACAATTAATATTGAATCACAGCTTACCTCTCAGTGTTTTTACTTCCTTAGTGGTATATAAAATAGTGGTGTCTTTTAGAATAGATGAAATACAAAGAGGTACCTTGGATCTCTACGCTTATCTGTACAAAAAGATATGCTACAGAATATGTGATGGGGAAAATTCGTTGTGGGGGCTTCTGGGGGATAAGACAAACAGAACCACATATTCAAGTTCAGATACCTGAGAGAAGAGCAGTGCCACTGACAGAATTAGGGCCCTGAGTGGGGGTAGCTGGTATGCATAGAAGACAATACTGAATTTTCCAAAGTCCTCTGGGTACTTGGAGGTAAAAGCATTAAGGCTGAGATTGGAAAGCATCACTGGGGATCATCATAGACTTCTGAGAAACCAGTGTCCTTGGTGTGTACTTGTCTTAGCTCAGGCTGCCATGACAAAATGCCACAGACTTGAAAAACAGACATTTATTTCTCTCAAAAAACAGACTAAAAGATCTTGGCTGGAAGTCCAAGATCAAGGTGTCAGCATGATTTGGTTCTGGTGAGAGGTGTCTTCCTGTGTTCTGTGTGCTCACATGGCCTTTCCTTGCTACATAGACGGGGGTAGAGGGACAAAGAGACAGGAAGACCAAAAGAAGCATTCTTTTCTTACAGGGTCACCAGTCCTATTAGGATCCCACCTTATGATCTCATCTACACCTAATCACTTCCCAGAGGCCCCATCTCCAAATACCATCACACTGGGGGCTAGTGCTTCAACACATGAATCTGAGGTGATACAATTCAGTCCATAGCATTCTGTCTCTGGTACCCCCAAATTCACATCCTTCTCACATGCCAAATGCGTTCAGTCCATCCCAACAGCCCAAGAACTCGTAACTTGTTCAAGCATCAACTATAAAGTTTAAAGTCTAAAGTCTCACCTAAATATGATCTAAATAAGACATGGATGACATTCGGGATAAAATTCATCCTGAGACAAAATCGCTCTCCAACTGGGAACCTGTGAAACCAGACAGGTTTTGTGCTTCAAAAATACAGTGGTGGGACAGGTACTGAGGAGACATTCCCATTACAAAAAGGGGTATTCAGAAGGAAGAAGAGAGAGACAGTCCCAAGCAAATCCAAAACCTATCAAAGCAAATTCCATTAGATCTTAAGTCTTGAGAATAAAACTTTATGACTTGATGTCTTGCATTCTAGACCTGCTGGAGTAGCAGCATTACCTCCATGGCTCTAAGTAGGGAGTTTTGTCTCCACAGCTCTGCTGGACTGGGATCATCTTGGAAGGCCCAGCTCCCACAGCTCTACCAAGGTTGTCCCAGGTCTTTTGTATGAAAGTATTTGGGGAAAGATGCCCCAAATCATAGCTTTCTGAATTACCAAATAGTATGTAAACCAGACAACACCAGCCAATTTCTAATTCTCACACTATTTCCTATCTTCACACTAGTGAGAAACAAGAATACGTGGATGGTAGAAATTGAGTCAAGGAAACAGATGGAGCAATAGGTACGTATGAAGAGAGTTTGGGATGTATGGTGACCACATTTCCTAGTACTTGAGAGCTGATTTTACATGTTGACATTTGGTATCTTATCAAAATGGTTATAACAAAGTAGTAGAATTAATTGTTGTCATTCAATCCTGGCTGACCACTTTATTCCTTCTTGGCCTAGCTAAAAACTTCTCTCATTCATTCAATTCATTCAATCATTAACTCAACAAGTATACTTTGATCACTTCATGCCAAATAAAAGTTCGAACTTTTTCAATACAATGAGGAACAGGACAGGTGCTAACCTTACCAAGCTTAGACACTGGAGGGGTTTAGAGAGAAGTAAAGAGAAAATTACCATGCAATGTGATTTGTGTGGATTGGAAGTATTCAAGGTGGTATGAGAATGCAGAGGAGCAGAATGAAAGTGTTGCAATGGGAGATGTGAGGGTGGCTCAATCAAGGAAGGAGTGGAGTGTTCTGGGCAGAAAGAATAGTGTGTGCACAGGTTTTGAGCTTACAAAAATAATGTACCATGCTTGAGGAAATTCAAGACATCTGACTCCTAAATCAATCAATTAATGAATAATAACCTTGGTCTGGAACAGTGATTATCAACTGGGAATGATTTTTCCCCCCCTCTGCCCAATCCCTCGGGACATTTGGCAACATCTGGAGACATTTTCAGTTATCACAACATAGTGTAAGTTGCTACAGGCATCTGGCGAACAGTGGCTAGGGATGTTGTTAAACATTCAGCAAAGCACAGGTCTGCCCCCCAACAACAAAGAATTATTGGACCGAAAATAGTGCCAACATTGAAAACACCTGGACTAGATCTCACCATGCCCCATGTTACAAGTGTGAGTAACTACATTATTAATACTAAAATGATTTACTTAATAGCTACCTCCTCTGCTATACAGAGACTCCGTGACATCCAAGGCTATGTTCTGCTCATTGCCATGTACTTAATATCTAGCATATTCTTTAGCACATAGTGGGCATCCATTGATTTGCTTAAAGGGAGATTAATAATTGACCAGGGTCAGGGGTGGGCAAGAAGTAAAAGAACTGCAAGGAGGTGCCAGATCATGTAGGATCATATTTCGGGGGACAGATACAAGGGGCAGTATAGAAGGGGGGAGTCTTTTCCTCAAAGTATTATTAGTCATTTTCCCAGTCTTTGATATGGAAAGTTGACATTTTTCTCAAAGTGTTGCAAAATGCTATGCAAAAGCAATTTTATTTTTAAGAAAAAAAATTTTTTAATGTTTTATTTATTTTTGATACCGAGAGAGACAGACCATGAGAGGGGGAGGGGCAGAGAGAGAAGGAGACCCAGAACCGGAAACAGGCTCCAGGCTGTGAGCTGGCTGTCAGCACAGAGCCTGACGCGGGGCTCAAACCCACAAAAGTGAGATCTGACCTGAGCCGAAGTCGGAGGCTTAACCGACTAAGCCACCCAGTGGCCCACAAAAGCAATTTTAAAACTAGTTCACTACCCCTTGATTGTGAGTACATTATCACCATAACCCTCTTCTTTAACTGCAAAAGCATTTGTTATTTGTGAAGAATTTCTGGAGGTGCCGCTGCTGTTTCATGAAGGAGCCTAGATGTTTTTCGTGCAAAGAACGGGGAGGGACATGACCAGACTGTCATTTTAGAACATTAAGTCTTGCTGTGGTGTTAAAATGGTTTAAAGGAGGAAAGGCTGAACGCAAAGAGAACAATCAACAGTCTGCCTTAATGCAACAAGAAATTATAGAGGCTGAGACAAACACAGAGGCAGTAGGGTTGGAAAGCAGTGCGTATAATTTTAGGTCTGTTTGAAAGGGTTACGAGTAGGTAAAAGAAGAAGTCAAAAATGATCCAAGATTTCTACCCTGGTAAATTAGGTGGATGTGACAGAAAAGGAAATGGAAGAGGAACAGACTTGAAGGTGAAAATGATTTCTGTTTTAAATATGTTGAGATTAGGGCATATGAAAAACCTCTGAGTGGAGACAGCTAGCATCTTGTTGCTGATGTTATGCCCAAGTCCAGGGGCTGATCTGGGCTGCAAATGTGGTTTTGTAACTCGAGTGGACATTGTTAATGTAAGCATTGCCAGAGTGTAAAAGCACCCAGGCGGTAACAAGGAAGAGAATACCGGAGGGATATGGAAGCATGAAAGCAGAGGCACAGATCACCAAAGAAGAGTTTGGAAGAGTCTGCCACGTACAAGGAGAGTATTTAATGACAATCCAGGGAAGGAGAGATTTTTAGAAATAAAAAAGCAGTTAACTTTGTAAGGTAAGGGCGGATAAATGGGTTTTGAATTGAGTGGTCACTAAAGAAACTATCAACAACCTTTTCATGCAAATAATGAGCCAGATAGGAGTGGGTTGGGATGTGAACAGGAAGGGAGGAAGTTCACAAAGATGTTTAAACTTTAAGAAGTTTCACTCTAAAGGTGAGGAAGAAGACAGGGCGAAGGTTGAAAGGAACCAGACATTGAAAAGGGGATGTTTTTTAAAGACGAGAGATAGTTCAGTATGTGTAAATGCTAATAAAAGAAGGGGTGCCTGGGTGGCTCAGTCAGTTAAGCGGGTTCAGCTCAGATCATGATCTTATGGTTCGTGTGATCGAGCCCCGGGTCGGGCTCTGCACTGATGGTGTGGAGCGTGCTTGGGATTCTCTCCCTCCCTCTCTCTCTGGAACTCTCCTGCTCATGCTCTCTCTCAAAATAAATAAACATAAAAAAGAATGACACCAGGAGAGATTCAGCAGAGCTGGACCACTCACCACTCACGGTAGCGAATGTAAATGGGACTCTTCAGATAAGCACTGGCGGCACCATCTGTCTGCCGCTTACTGACTACCTGGGCTTGGACAAATTGCATGACCTCATTTGTCATCTATCAAACTGTGTGGAATAGTGGTGCCTACACGCCCCTGGTGTTCTGCTAAGTTGTAAATTACATAATGAATGCTATTGCACTGTGTCTGGTACACAGTAAGGATGCCATCAGTGGCCGGCAAGAAGACAGATCAGTGGGACATAGAAAAATGGGCGGAGGCCAAAAGAGAAGGTGCAAGGGCCAATGCATTCAGGAAAATCTGTTTCAAAGAAATGCTGGTAGAAATATCCATGAGAATTTTTTCCTATGAGATTGAGAGAATTTCAAAAAAACTATGCTTAGAGTTGACAAGGGTATGGGAAATCAATATAGTTATACATTCTCTTTCTTGGAGCAAAAATTGATATCACATATCTGAATTGATATAAAATATCTGAAGGGCAAACTACTCTAGCCTTTACGTGAGGCCCTACGACCCACAAATTCCACTTCCACGAATTTATCCTAAGGACAAAGTCATCTCTTCACCAGATAATTAAATACATATGTATGAAAAATGCTTTTTATCATAATGTTGTTTATTATAGAGGAATCCTTTAATAGAGGATTGCTTAGGTAAACCACAGTATATCCCTTCCATAGGACCCTGTAGAGGCATCTTAAGTGATGATGAGTCTGTGTGTGAAAGGGTATTTATGATATGTTGAAATGTAAAAAATAAAAGCAGGTTACCAAAGTGTTTGTGTGTATCATGAGACAATTTTCTCTAAAATTAAAAGCACACTTGTGAGTGTATTCATCTATCTTGCAAAAAGTCTGCAAAGACAAAAATGTTACTAGTGGATGGCCCTAGGTGATGAGATTACAAATCATGTCTATTATTCTTGTATTTATGACTTTTCTAAATCTTCACAGAGAATATATTCGTTTGATAATGGAAGAATAAGGTATTTCTAAAAGTGAACTGTATACGATATACTGAATTTTCAAAAGTCCACTGGAGGTGGTAGTATCTTTTTTGGTTCTACCTATGGACTCGATTGAAACAGCGTAGAATGCCAGGAACACATGCTTTTTAGATTTAACTGTGTCTGGATTTTAATACCAAGTGAAACTAGTTTTTTAATACTCTATATCTCTCTCTATTCACGCACATACACACACACACACACACACACACACACACACACACACACACACACATAAAGGCACCCCTGAATCTCTATAAAATAACACACACTCTATAGTAGAGATGTGGGGACACCTTTAATATGTAAATAGTTGATTTTGAAGAATGGTGCTCAGCTACTTTCCAGATTTTACACTGTTTCACTTCCTAAAATGCTCTTGGTTGAATTGGAATCTCCCTGCCCCCACCTACCTGGAGGTGATGAACCCTGTGTTGAAAGGGCTCATATACAATCAGTGAACTTCTTTATTTGCCTTTAACCAAGAGGTTCCTCTGCCATTTTCCACAAGTAAGCACGGCAGTTTAAGAATGTCTTGAGGAAATGGGCTTTGTCTGCTTGGGCAGAACTAGGCCAGTTCTTTGTGGAGACCTGTGCTATGGACACCTACTTACTCTAGACTTGATTCTAGTTGGCTGGGCGACCCAGGGTAAGTTTCATCCTTTCCTGGGGCTTCAGTCTCCTTACCTGTTATGTCAAAGTGGTGAGTTAGAGGACCTCTGAGGTTTCTTATGTCCCTAATACACTCAGGTCTTTGATAAACTAATTTGCACTGAAATGGAAATGTGTAATAGTCTCCAGTGTCAAACTTGAGGCAACAGGGAATTTCAAAAAGCTACAATTTCTCCAGTAATCTTGCTTGACGGGTTTGGAGAAGTGAGGGACTTCCTATAATCTAACAAACATCTATGGTCTCTGATCTGCCCAGGGCTTTGTTATGATGTATATGACTTGACTTGCATTGTCTCCTTTTTGAAATGAGTGCTAATTAGTTGTGTCTTGAAGGTTAAGCATTAAAGTTTTTCGACATAGGTATTTCAATATTTGCACTAACTATCAATGGTTAAATCCACCTCTGTGTGTGTGTCTTTGTGTGTGTGTGTGTGTGTGTGTGTGTGTGTGTGTCAGAGAGAGAGAGAGAGAGAGAGAGAGAGAGAGAGAGAGAGAGAGGGAGGGAGAGAGAGAGAGATGGAGATGGAGATGTATGGAGCACATGATACCTAAAGCAAGTGCTTAGGAATTCATATGCAAACAGATTTGGATCAGTAATATGTTTATTTATATGTTTTTTTTCCTTTTGATAGGGTCTAAAACGTGTTTCACTTTACAGAAACCTATGATCTGAAATCCAAACATCCAGAGCATATCCACTAGCAAGTGAGTATAGGTTTATTTCCAACTTCTGCAAACATATAATCAAGCTGCTTGGTCATATGAAGTCAGCTGCATCCTTGCAACCTGCAGACACTTGGGACACCTGGGTGGCTCAGTCAGTTAAGCGTGGGACTTCAGCTCAGGTCATGATCTCAGGGTTTGTGAGTTCAGGCTCCGTGTTGGGCTCTGTGCTGGTGACTCAGAGCCTGGAGCCTGCTTCCAATTCTGTGTCTCCCTCTCTCTCTCTGCCCCTCTCCCATTCATGCTCTGTCTCTGTCTCTCAAAAATGATTAAACATTAAAAAATAATAAAAAAGTAAAAGTCATTTAAAAAAAACACTACACTCAGAGACAATGACCTCCTCTCACACATATGCTATGCACTTTCCTTTCTGTCACATATTTAGAGAAACTTGTGTGCGTGTGTGTGGGGTGATGATTTTGCTGTTGTTTCTTATTTGTTTTCCAAGGCGATTTTGCCTGCCCAGAAACCAGAAGAAACCTTAAAACACTTTGTCACCTATTAACTAGTTACAATTGATGTTCAAAAACAGAAAGAAAATCAAAACCAAAAACCAACATAGCGCCATCCCGGCAGGACAAAGCTCAGCCTGCTAATTCTCTGATTCCCCTAAAATACTTAGTTAACTCAGTGGGCAGTGTGCAAATGACACAGAGAAGCATCTGACTGCTTCTGGAGAAATGGGCTGTGGTCACTGCTGTTCCTTTCTCACCCGGAGAGCTGACGGGACAAATCACTGAGCCCTAAGGCAGGTTCCTTATTCGATTCATTTACAAACAGAACGAGGATTAGTCTGGGAAACCACGATTCTCCTATCTCAAATCCTGCAAAGTGAATGTGTTAGCTTTATCCTTCAGTTAGAGACTCAATCCCGCCCCCTCCATGTCTCAGAGACATGGAGAGAAATGAATCAATTCCCTGTGAGCCACCACAAACATCTAAAAGGATCACGAGATATCCTTTCTGACTAATCACACCCAATAACTGTCTCAAGCCCAATTGTAGTTTTTGTCAGAAAGTGTTAGTTGAAACAATAATTATTCAACAGATAAATTTCATTCCAATCTAATTAAGTCAAATGTAAAAAAGCCATATATGATCATACTACTTTAATCCATTATCATTTTAAGAAATGGTTAATTATCTCATTGGTATCATAAAGCCAGTGAGTTGAACTTCAATTAAACTAAAGTATCATTTGGTAAGCAGTTAAAATATCTTTAATTAAACTAGCAAAAATATTTTGTGTAATATTAAAAACCCAAATACCTTTCTAAAGTTTACATAGTAAAAACATGTTTGTGAAATATTCAATTACAAGGGAAAGTAACAACGCAGAAGACGTACACATAGCAACATGAACAGATTTTTTGTTAACTTTTATTTATTTTTGAGAGACAGAGAGAGACAGACTATGAGTGGGAGAGAGGCAGAGAGGGAGACACAGAACCTGAAGCAGGCTCCAGGCTCAGAGCTGTCAGCAAAGAGCCCGATGCGGGGCTCAAACCCACAAACCATGAGATCGTGACCTGAGCAGAAGCCGGACACTTAACTGACTGAGCCCCCCCAGGTACCCCTACAACATGGATAGATCTTACAAATATTACTGAGGGGCACCTGAGTGCTTCAGTCAGTTAAGCATCCAACTTTCTATTTCAGCTCATGTCATGATGTCACAGTTAGTGGGTTCGAGCCCTATGTTGTACTCTGTGCTTACAGCATGGAACCTGCTTGGGATTTCTCTCTACCTCTATGTCTCTCTTTCTCTTTTGCTCTCTCTCTCTCGGTCTCAGGCTCACTCTCCTCCTCAAAATAAATAAATAATATTAAAACAAAATACTGCTGAGTGAAATAGTAAGGAACAATGATACATACATTTTAAGATTCACGCCCATAAACTGCAATATGCGTTTTATGAACTCTCAGGCAAGGGCAAGGATATACATAAAATTCATTAGAATGACTGAAGAAAAGGGGAATGGGGCCCAGGAGTGGAAATAAAGGACAACAGAGAAGTAAATACATAGCACAGAGACCTGAACAACTAACTCAAGGAATGTGATTAATTCAGCCCTGTACACCTAATGTCAAAGCCCTCTGCTTCGATCCCAAGAACAAAAAAAATTGGGGAAGTAGTATTTAATATTAGACATGCTGGAGTCTGGGAGTGATGATAAAAATGGGGCTGGCTTGTACTGGTTTTACTCTTATATCAGAATTCTCTTGACACAATGCCCATTATCGCCAGCACCCTCCAGGCCACTGCTCTACCCCAAGTTTTTTTAGTAAGAAAGTACCATACATAGTGTTGGTAATTATGGCGTGCAAATACCATTATTTCAGTGTGTAGGGATGCTGTTGGTGATTTTCAGTAGGATGAGTTTTTTGATCTAAGAGCCTTTCAGCAGAGGATGAGATACAACCAGCACCACCATGAGCGATGTGGCCTGGAGGTGATTTGTCTACCTTTTTGGGAGGTGTGCCCTCACATCTCAAGGCATCTGGACCAACATCCCCCATCAAAACACACACATGCGTGTGCATACACACACACACACACACACACTCACACTCCCTCCAACGCCTTTTTTTCCTGCCTGAGAATAAACTGTTAAGGAGTAAATCAGTCTTCAGTACTCAGTCTTCACCTCATCCTCATGGCCTGGTGTCCGGCTGACTGTGGGCCTGGAGGTCTGGCCCCGGGCCGTACAGTACCCCCATCTCTCTGTTCTGTCATACTTGCTTCTTCCCTTGTTTCATCAGAGACACATCTTTTCATAGCTTGCTGATGTTATTTTCGTCATCACAACCTGTGTACCCTGTTGCCATGGCACTTGCTTGCTGGCTGTGGTTGGCCCTTTATCCACACTCTCCACGCGAAACTTTGCAGACAGTGTCCAGGCCTCTCTGTACACAGTGCGCTACCTGGATGGGCAGAGACCCCCTGGGTCCCCTGGTTCTGCTCGGGCTGAAGCTGTGGTCTCTTATTTTGAAACATTCTCTCCATCAGCTGCTGCTGACAGACGAATGTTTCTCTAGCTTCTCTCCTGTGCATGAGTCTGGGAGAAGAAAACAGAGACTGGGTGGAAAAGGGGCTTCCTATGAAGAGGTGCAAGCTGAGGAGGGATCTGTGTGAGGCAAGAGCAGGGGAGAGGTCTCGGGTGGGGGGATTGATGAGGGGGAAGTAGGGGAGTGTGGGTAAGGTTATCCAAGCTTGGCACCGTCGCTGCACTTGCATGGACACGGGGTCATCCCCTCCTGCCTTTCTTCTCATGTGATTGCTTGTTTCCCCTGATAATTAGTTGTTCCACGCTTGAGGTTGGGTATTTCCTGCTTGTGGTTAGTCGTTCAATACCTGTGCTAGGGTCTCACCCATGCTGAAGCCAAACAATGGTCTACCCCAGGGCTCCTACCCTCCCAATATTTACCCCTCTCAAGTCAAATAGGAGCCACACCTTTACCCTTTGGTCATCAAGACACTGCTCTGGCCAGTGGTAGGCCTGGGGTAGCTCAGACAGCCCAAAGCATCATTCCTGAGACTTCCACGGTGAAAGGACTTGAGACGTGGGAGAGGCCAAGATGTTCTAGTTGGATGGAGGTGTTTCTTCAGCACCCCAAAAGATGCATCCCAAAGTTACCTGCCATCTTATCTCCCCTGGTTCAAATTTGGTGACACAGATGGCAGAGAGGGGATATTTCCTCCATGCCTTTCCCCATGGCTGCCTCCATTCATTGTTTTATCATGTTTTCTCCCACCCTTCACCCTTACCTAGTGTTTTTGGATCTCTTACCTAAAATCCCTCCAAGGCATAGTGGCCATATTTAAGTCTCTGTGGAGATATGAGTCATCCAACTTCCCTCTTACAAATCCCCCTTGTGCACCTTGAAGATCTTTTAATTATTGGCTACTACCAGGGAGTTTTTCCATCCCACCTCCTTTTCCTACTGTCCACATAGCTCTTCTTAGTTTTCTATTTTCCGACCGAAATCACTGTCTTCAGGCTGCTAAGGTTTCAGTGAATAAACTTGCTCTATGGGGGATCCTCATCTCATTTCAAATTTAGGGGAGTGAGTTTATCTCAGTAGGTGTAATGCTCAGATTTTACCACCTCAGGCGAGGAGGGGCAAATGCGCACGTGCTGGACATGAAGCTGGGTGTTTTCCTGCAGAAGACTATAATTCCAGACTTAGGAGTACACTGAGCGAGGGGCTCGTCTTAACGAGACACGCGTGTGCCGTATGTGAAAAGCACTTATCAGTACATGTCCTCAGCCACCAGAGACTTTCTCACATTATGCTGCTGCCAGCGCTGTTACCATCCTACTTCCCTTCCTGCTCCTGTGGCCTCCTGGACAAGTAGAGCTTATCTTACTCCCGTGACGAGGGACACTAGGGGAATTCACATTTATGAATGACTATATAATAAGCTTCTAGCTTCTTGGAAGAGACATTTTTGTGAACAAGTCCTGCCGTGTCCATTTAGCTCATTGATGTAAAGGGTCTCTCAAGATTTAGGCCTTGGAGAAATGGGTGGTGAGTTTGGCCGGAGATCATATGTTCCAAACACTAATAGCAGGTCCAGCCAGCTTGTGGTCTGCACCTGAGCACACATCCTCCTCGGCTGGTGGATCTTGTCTGGGTTTCCTGTGGACCACTTTCTGGGAGTTACTGGTTGCTCACTAACCCAAGGTGCATTGGTACATTATACTATGTAAAATATTTTTTAAAGGCATAATGAAATATGCCATAAGTGCAACATCAGAGAAAGCTGACAAAACTGGAAAGATGTTTGCAACACCTATCACAGATAAAGGGCTAATGTCACTGATATGTGAAGACTTTAAAAATAATGGGACAAGGGACCCCAAATCTGCTAGAAAAATTGGGAAAACACATGGACTGAAAATTTGTAAGATCAAGAACACACCCTTGTGTGTTGGAAGAAATAACAGGTGAAGCCATCCAGAATAAGACAGAGAGAGTGAATTAATATATACAATGGATAATATGCCATGACCAGTTATGGTTTCCTCAAGGAATGCAGGTCTGCTTAAACACTCAAACGTCATCAATGTAATGGATCATATTAACACGTTTTTAAAGAGCATACTTATATGTTCAATCACATAATCAATAAGTGCAGAAGATCCATTTGAATAAACCCAACACTCTTTCATGGGAAAAACACTCAACAAACTAAGAATAGGAAGTAACATTTTTAATGTGATAAAGGGCATCTATGAAAAACCTGTAGCTAAAATAATAGTTAAAAGGAAAGGACTGAATTTTCCCCTCTAATATTAGTATAACAGGACAAGGATTTCCACTCTCCCCACTGCTATTCATGTCTAGCCAGTGCAAAAGGACATGAAAAAGAAACAAGGGACATTTATTTTGGAAATGAGGAAATAATCTACCTATACTCACAGAGGACATGATCATCTATATAGAAAATCCAATGGAATCACCAAAAAGCTACCAGAACTAACAAGTGAATTTAACTAAGTTGCAGAATAAAATGTAAATACACGACAATCAGTTATATTTCTATATATCCGTGAAGAATCACTGCAAACTACATTTTAAAATACAATACTATTTACCATAACCTCAAAATTATGAAAATGCCTAACAATAAATCTAAGATATGAAGTCCTGGGGCACCTGTATGGCTCAGTGGGTTAGGCATCCGACTTCGGCTCAGGTCATGATCTCACAGTTTTTGAGTCTGAGGCCCCGGTCGGGCTCTGTCCTGACAGCTCAGAGCCTGGAGCCTGCTTTGGATTCTGTGTCTCCCTCTCTCTCTCTCTGCCCTTCCTGTGGTCACACTAAGTCTATCTGTCTCTCAAAAATAAATAAACATTAAAGATGTGAAATCCTGTACACTGAACTACATAGCTGGGGTTTATTACAGAAGACCTGAACAAATGGAGAGACACCTAAACAAATGTATGGATGGGATGATTCAATATTGTTAGCATGTAAATTATTCCCAAATTGATCTATAGGTCCAATGCATTCCAGTTCCAGCAAGCTTTATGGTAGAAATTAACAAGCTGATTCTATAACGTATATGGAAATGTAAAAGGTCCTAGAATAGACAACACAACTTTGAAAAAGAGGAATAAAGTGGAAAGACCGCCATTATCTGGTTTCAAATAGTATAAAAGTACATGTTTCAAGACAGTGTAGTACTAGTGTAAATACAGAAAATTAGATTAATGGAACAGAAGATAGATTCCAGAAATAGACCCACACATATATAGCCAGATGACTTCTGACAAGGGGCAAAAGAAATTCAGCAGAGATACAAGGGACAGCATAGGCAGGAAAGATGGATTATAGAAGGCCTAAAGGAAACTTGTATAGGTCTTAACTGCATTCACTTTATTGATAGTGGCGATCATTTCATGTTAATTCATACATCGTAACTTACAAAATTATACAATTGTGATATACGTGATTTATTGTATGTCCATTATACCTCAATAAATGTTTTTGTTTTTAGACCATAGGACTAAAATCTTTACTCAAATCTTGTCTTTGTCACTTAGCTATCAGCAGGACTCTGGACAAGCGAATATCTCTAATCCTCTGTACCTTCATTTTTAAAATGGGATTGATAACATTACCTACTCACAAAGCTCATGAAATTATTAATTAAAAGAATATGCATAAATCACACAATAAATGCTCAATAAATGACAAATCACTTTAGTGTCAACAACATTTATTGTTGTATAAAATCACATTGCAGATGTGTATAAAAAATGTCTTAAACCCATCCTGACTATTAGCTTCAAATTCTTTAGTATTAAATAAAATACTACAATGATTCATCCTTGCATATTATTTTTGGCACACACGATCAATCATCCCCTTAAGATAAACATCTGCAAGTGAAATATTCAATTCCAAGAGTATGCACATTTTAAAAGTTTTTTGATATGTGTTGCCAAATTTACTTCTGGAAAGTTTTGTATTTAATTTGTATTCCCAGCAGCTCTGAATGTGTGTATTGCCTTTTTTTCCCTTTCCATATCCTAGCTGGCACTGAGCATTCCATTTCTTCTTTACTTTAATCTCTCTTATCTGAAAGATATATAAAAAAAAGATACATTCTTTTTTCACCTTTTACAAAGTCCTTTAAGCTTTTTTAAAAATAATTTTTTTAATGTTTATTTATTTTTGAGAGAGAGACATACACAGAGTGTGAGCAGGGGAGAGGCAGAGAGGGAGGGAGACACAGAATGTGAAGCAGGCTCCAGGCTCTCAGCTGTCAGCACAGAGCCCAATGCAGGGCTCGAACCCACTAACCATGAGATCATGACCTGAGCTAAAATTAAGAGTAGACACTTAATTGATTGAGCCACCCAGGCACCCTACAGTCCTTTAAGCTTTTAAGAGGACGGAAGGAGCACCTGGGTGGCTCAGTCTATTAAATGTCTGACTCTTAATTTTGGCTGAGGTCATGATCTCATGGTTCGTGAGTTCAAGCCCCACATCCAGCTCTGTGCTGACAGTGCAGAGCCTGCTTAGGATTCTCTCTCTCTCCCTCTCCCTGTGCCCCTTCCCTACTTGTGTGAATGCTTACTTGTTCTCTTTCTCAAAATAAATAAACATGTAAAAATGTTAAAAATTAAGAAAGAAAAGAGAAGACTGAAGATATGATTCGGAAAATGTAGATGCTGTTGGGAAGCTATGAAGATCACTTAATAAAAGCGTCGGGGTCTGTTAGCTTTTGCTCGTGGTAGGCACTGTTGAGCACATACCCTAATGTGTCCATCACCTCTTCTTCCTTCCTGGTGGAAACTGACTTTGATTCACCAGCCCCATTCACTATGTTCCCACACAACTAAGGAGGAATCAAACAAAGGAAGGGGATGAGGACAAGTCAAAAGAAAACACAAATGTTTTCAAGAATCTGTTTCACTCAGTTTAGGGAAGGTTCACACAAGCTCAATTTCACCTTCCACAGAAACATTCCAGAAAGAGAGGTATGTAAACAGAATCCTGAGAAAATTCACAACCTACCCTCAATTCAGAGTGTGGCTGATGGGGAGAATTCGTAAGCAAATCTGGACAAAGGTGCAGACAGTTCCATTATTTAAAAAGCCTACCTGTGAACCCTTCCTCCTGTAATCACAGTCCGGAAAAACTGCTCGAATTTGCTATGATTCTCTATTCCCTGCTGAGAGGAGAGTTGAAGAGGAAAAGCAGAAGGATCATAAAAACTCAGAACTAATTATCGCCAGCAATAAATAGAAATTTGGTCAAACAGAAGAGCAGAGGAGGGACTGTGAAAGAAGAGTGGGAGCGCGAAGGGAGCGGGAGATGGGGAAATGAGTCCTTAATGCAATGAATCCTTAATCCAAGACCACGTTCTACCTGGCCTTTGACTCTTCTGCTTGGAATGTTGGGAATATCCCTGTAAAGAAAAAATGGAAAAAGGGAAAATAAACGTGGCTGACATTCTCTGACACAAGCTAAGGCCTAATGCTCCACACCGAGCAGGCTAAGCCATCTGACATGCTGAGTTCTCTCTCACTGGGAAGGTACAGGACAGACTACAGGACATTTAACAAGATGTTAGAAGATGAGACGAAACCCAAGTCTGGCGACCATTGCTACTCACAGGCCCAGCTGATGCCTTCCTCCCAGTTCACTCATTCCTGGAGTCTAGAGGAAACTCGGCTCTCAAACAATCCCCCAAAAAGATGGACTGGGAGTCAAGAAAAACCCATCCAAAATATATCAACAGAAATAAATGGACTGATTAAAGCTGTTCATTTCTAGTAAAAATAAGATTAAAACATGGGCACCTGGGTCGCTCAGGCAGTTGAGTGTCTATCTGACTCTTGATTTCATCTCAGGTCAAGATCTCACACTCTTTGAGTTCAAGCCCCACATCAGGCTATGCGCAGACTGCGAGGAGCCTGCTTGGGATTGTCTCCCTGTCTCTCTGCCTCTCCCCTGCTCTCTTTCTCTCCCTCTCTCCCTCCCTCCCTCCCTCTCTCTCTCTCTCTCTCTCTCTCTGAAAATAAAGAAATAAACATTAAAAATAGACTTAAAAAGTGTTGAGGCATCTATGGAAAGATTCTGTGGAAGAATGTAAAAAAATAACAAGCAAAACAAAAATCTTGCTCCAAACCAAATAATCTGTTCAGAAAATGTTTATGACTGTATTGATTAAATAGGATGTTACTTGAGACATTAAGTGCTCCAAATGGTAAAACATTAGAATGAAAGTTACCATGAAAAGGAATGGTATAAAGCCAGGGAAACAACTGAGGATGAAAACATCATTATTGAACTAATATACAGTGTAGAAATAGCAAGTAGCTGAGTAGCCACAGATGAAATCCAAACATCGCTGTTCACCTGGAAGAAGAATTTCCAACAAATGAAAATGGAAATGTAATCAAAACCTTATGTGAAAATTAGAATCTACAGATCAGAATGTCAAACTCTACTTTAAAAAGAAATGGATACAAAAGGATCAATATACAGTTATTCTGGATAGGTTATTTAATCCCAAAGACTAAAAGAGAATTGTTTATTGATCCTGGCAGAAAAAGCAAGGGACTGGAGGATCATAGAGGCCTCAAAGTTCTCCATAGCAATACTCATCTGACAAGTGAGCAAGGTCTACAATATGTCTGGTCAAAAAAATATAACTAAGGGGCACCTGGGCAGCTCAGTTGGTTAAGTGTCTGACTGTTGAAAAGTATAACCTCAAAATATTTAATTAACAGTGGCAAAGATTGCTAGTTTTCCATGTATATCTATTCTTCCATTCTTTTTTTTTTGAGAGTGAGAGAGAGTGTGTTTGTGTGCAAGCAGGAAAGAGGAGAGCAGAGGAAGAGAGAGAGAGAGAGAGAGAGAATATCTTAAGGAGGCTCCATGCTCAGTGCCGAGCCCAAAGCAGGGCTCAGTCCCACAATCCTGGGATCATGGCCTGAGCCAAAATTGAGAGTTGGATGTTCAACTGACTGAGCCACGCAGGTCCCCCTCTATCATCTCCTTACATCATAATAGAAGTTTTAGTTGAGCACATGAGCATAAAGCTAAACTGTACCTTACTGATTTTCCCTTTTGCAATAGGGTGAGACTCTAAACTAAAATTAAGTACTGGCCAAAGGGATATGAGTAAATATGTTAGGTTACATTACAGATTATGCACTTTAAGGGATGGAACATGTCCTCTCTTTTTACTTTTTCCCCTTTATACTGTTTCAAATGTGCATGACACTGGGATTCATTGTGCTTTTCTTAAAAGATATGTTCTTAGTAGAAAATGTAGGGGTAAATCTTAATCATCTTGGATTTGGCAACGGAGTCCTAGAAATGACACAAAAATCATGAGCAACATAAAAAAAACATAGATACACTGGATGTCATCAAAATGAAAAACTTGGGAAAATTACACAGTAACATGCAGAAGAATGAAACTGGACCGATTTTTTATACAATCACAAAAATAAATTCAAAATGGATAAAAGACCTAAATGTGAGGCAGGAAACCATCAAAGCCATAGAGGAGAACACAGGCAGCAACCTCTTTGACTTCCGCCACAGCAATTCCTTGCTAGACACATCTCCAGAGGCAAGGGAAACAAAAGCAAAAATGAATTATTGGGACCTCATCAAAATAAAAAGCTTCTGCACAGTGAAGGAAACAATCAACAAAACTAAAAAGAGAGCCTATGGAATGGGAGGAAATATTTGCAAATGACATGTCTGATAAAGGATTAGTATCCAAAATCTATAGAGAACTTATCAAACTCAACACCTACAAAACAGATAATCCAGTTAAGAAATGGGCAGAAGGCATGAATAGACACTTTTCCAAAGAAGACACATGAAAAGATTCTCAACATCACTCATTATTAGGGAAATACAATTTGAAACCATAATTAGATACCACCTCACACCTGCCAGAATGGCTAATTAACAACAAAAGAAATACCAGGTGTTGGCAAGGATGAGGAGAAACAGGAACCCTCTTGTGCTGTTGGTGGGAAGGCAAATTGGTGCAGCTACTCTGGATAATAGTATGGAGATTCCTCAAAAACATAAAAATAGAACTACTCCACATTTCAGGAATTGCACTACTATTTACTCAAAGGATACAAAAATATAGATTCAAAGGGCTACATGCACCCCAAGATTTATAGCAGCGCTATCAACCATAGCCAAACTATGGAAAGAGCCCAAATGTCCATTGATTGATGAAAGGATAAAGATGATGTGGTACACACACACACACACACACACACACACACACACACACACACTGGAATATTACTCAGCCATCAAAAAGAATGAAATCTTGCCATTTGCAATAACATGGATGGAGCTAGAGGGTATTATGCTAAGTAAAATAAGTTAGAGAAAGACAAATACCATATGACTTCACTCACATGTGGAATTTAAGAAACAAAACAGATGAACATATGAGAGGGAGAAAAAAAAGAAAAAAAGAGAAGGGGGAGCAAACCATAAGAGACTCTTAAAGGTGAGGGTTGCTAGAGGGGATGTCAGGGGGCTATGGGCTACACGGATAGTGGGAATTAAGGAGGGCACTTGCTCTGATGAGTACTGGGTGCTGTATGTAAGTGATGAATCACTGAATTATATTCCTGAAACCAATATTGCACTGTATGTTAAGTAACTGGAATTTAAATAAAAAACTGAAAACAAAAGAAAAAAACATGTACATCAAAGAACATTATCAATAAAGTAAAAAAATGGCCTAGAGAATGAGAAAATATTCCAAATCATATATCTGATAAAGATTCTAGTCTCCATAATATAGAAAGAACTTATAGCATAACAGAAAGACAAAACAACAACATTTTTTAAAAAATGAGTAAAGGCTCTAACCAAATACTCATCTATAGAAGACATACACATTGCCAAGAGATGTATGGAAGGATGCTCGGCATCATTAGCCATCAGGGAAATATAAATCAAAGTCACAATGAGGTATCACTTCACATCCACTAGGATGACTGTAATTTAAAAATGAAACAAAAATGAAACATAACAAGTATTGGCAAAAATGTGGAAAAGTTAGAACTTAGTTAACTGCTGGTGGGAACGTAAAATGGTTCAGCAGCTGTGGGAAACAATGTGACAATTCCTCAAAGAGTTAAACATAGAATATATCAGATGGCCCTGAAACCCACTCAAACGAATGGAAAACAAGAACTCAATTATACGTACACACGTTCTTAGCGGCTCTATTCATAATAGCTAAGATAAGCAAACAGCCTAAATGTCTATCAATGGATGAATAGATACACAAAGCAGTATACTGTACAATGGATATTATTTAGCCAGAAAAAAGGATGTATTGATACATGTTGTGATGTGGATGAACTTTAAAATTATCATGCTAAGTGAAAGAAGAAAATGCAAAAGATCACATGTTATAGGATTCCATTTATGTGAAATATCCAGAACAGATCCATCCATAGAGACAGAAAGCAGATTGGTGGCTGCCACGGGGTGACTAAAGGGGATGTGGGAGAAACTGCTTAATAAGTAAGGGGTTTCTGGGGCACCTGGGTGGCTCAGTCTGTTAAGCATGCAATTTCAGCTCAGGTCATGATCTCGCGGTCTCTGAATTTGAGCCCCGTGTCGGGCTCTGTGCTGACAGCCCAGAACCTGGAGCCTGCTTTGGATTCTGTGTCTCCCTCTCCCTCTGCCCCTTCCCCACTCATGCTCTGCCTATCGCTCAAAAATAAACAAACATTAAAAAAAAATAAAAATAAAACTATAAAAAATAGGTAAGGGGTTTTACTTTGCCATGATAGAAACACATCTGAACTAGAGAGGTGATGGCTGTACATCATTAATGAACTAAATGCTGCTAAATTAAACACTTTAAAATAGTTAATTTTATATTCTGTGAAATTTGCCTCAGTAAAATATTTCCTGAAACTGAAAAAAAAGGGCAAAAATATTTAAATTCTAACCCCTGTGAGTGTGACTTTATTTAGAAATAGGGTCTTTACAGATACAATAAAGTTAAAATGAGGGCCTATTGGGTTGGGTGAGTTCTCATTCATTGCCTGGTGCCCTTATAAGGAGAGAAAAAATGTGAGGGGCACCTAGGTGGCTCAGTCGGTGGAGCGTCAAACTTCAGCTCAGGTCATGATCTCACAGTTCGTAAGTTCGAGCCCCATTTGGGCTCTGTGCTGACAGCTCTGAGCCTGGCGGCTGCTTCGGATTCAGTGTCTCCCTCTCTCTCTGCCTCTTCCCTGCTTGCACTCAGTCTCTCTCAAAAATAAGCAGTCATTAAAAAACTTTTTTTAATGTTTAAGAAAAAAGAGAGAGACATTTGTATACAGACACAAGGGGAAGAGCACATTACAGCCAAGGCAGAGACTTCAGTAGATGCAGCTGCAAGCCAAGGGTGACAAGGATTAGTGATGACTGCCAGGAGCTAGAAAGAGGCAAGAAGGAATCTTCCCTAGAGCCTTCCAAGGGAACACGGCATTGTAGACAGCTTGATTTCAGGCTTCTGGCCTCTGGGACAGTGAGAAGGTAAATTTTTGTTGTTTAAGTCACCTAGTGTGTGGTAATTTATTTTATTAAAAAATTTTTTAAGGTTATTTATTTTGAGAGAAACGGGGGGGGGGGAATGTAAAGGGGGGAGGGGCAGAGACAAGGAGTAAGGCAGGATCCCAAGCAGGCTTCCCACTGTCAACAAGGAGCCCGATGTGGGGCTCGAACCCATGAACTGTGAGATCATGACCTGAGGCAAAACCACGAGTCAGATGCTTAACCGAGCCACGCAGGCGCCCCTGCGGTAATTTATTACGGCCGCCCTAGGAGATGACTGTGCAGCTGGGGCCGCAGCCTTCGCAGACCACGAGACAAAAGTTCCATGTTGACAATGGCAGAATACTAAACTGTAAGCGACCTGGGGGTAGGCATTTCCTAGGCAAATAAAGCATATCCCTGGTGAAAGGAAATGGCTGAAGACATCATGAGAAACAAACCCCTGTAAGAAAGAGCACTGCTGTCCAGCCTAGACACACGTTGGAAAACTTGGTGACTGGAAAATTCATGGGACTGCAATTTCAACTCTTCTTAAAAAAAGGTTTTAAGTAATCTCTATACCCAAAGTGGGTCTCAAACCCACAAACCCCAGATCCAGAATTGCATGCTCCCACAACTAAGCCAGCCAGGTGCCCCTAAACTCTTAAAAATATAACTAAAATAAATAATGCCACTGTGAAATGTTAAGTGAAGAGCATTAAATCACAGGCATCAAAACATACAGATGGCAAGTTTACAAAGAGTGCCTGTCAAGCAGAGTGGAAATTATGTGTATTGAAGAAAAATTAGCTGTTGAAAATTTCAGTTTTACCAGAAGCACTGCTGCTCAGCATGTTAAATACGTAACTGTGAACTTATAGGAAAGGTATGGAAAATGTTCAATTATTTTTATGTCTTCTATTTCCAGATATAAATATGGACATAAGGTTAATTTTTTTAATGTTTATTTATTTATTTTGAGAGAGAGAGGGCGTGCGTGTGTGTGAGCAGAGAAGGGACACAGAGAGGGAATCCGGAGCAGGCTCAATGCTGCTACTGAAGAACGCAAAGTGGGGCTTGATCTCACGGTCTGTGGGATCATGACATAAAGTTAAACTTTTAAAAATTTTCTAATTTTAAACTTTATGAGAATGAATTTAAATTGTTCAGTGTAATTTTTAAAATTGTTTACTTATTTATTTGTTGAGAGAGAGAGAGAGAGAGAGACAGCACAAGCAGGGGAGGGGCAGAGAGAGAGAAGGAGAGAAAGAATCCCAAGCATGCTCTGCACTGTCAGAACGGAGCCTACCATGGGGTTCAAACTCACAAACCATGAGATTGTGACCTGATCCAAAACCAAGAGTCGGAAGCTTAACCGACTGAGCCACCCAGGCACCCCTCAGTGTGATATTTTTAATTTATATTGATAGTATAAATCAACAGATACATATAAAAGTTTTTGAAGTGCATTATAATACTCTCCTGGAAATCAGAAACACAAAGGCAAGAATTCTACAACTATCTCAGGAACAGTAACTCAAAATACTTTAAAAAATGCAAAGATTTTATCTAGAGTTGGAAAAATTTACACTTGTACGTGGAGAGGTCAATGTCATTAAGGTACCATGTGTCTGCCTTCCTGTGGGGACACACATGCAGGCCTCCACACCACGCTCAATGGGCTCCAAAGTGGCCTTCTCTCACAGCTCTTCCTACACATCCCCCCAGCGTAATGCCTTCGGTTAGAGTAGGTGCTCCTACAGCATGTGTGTGGACACTTAGGTAGGAACAATTCCATCTTCGTTTTCACTAACTTTTAACTGAAATTCAGCCTTTCCTTCCATTATGAATGGAGGCCAACAATATTAGGAGTGGCTGTGACTTTGTCACTAACAGTAATAGATATTTAAATCACAATACAGTTGTTAAAGATGGCTTTAAATGTTCGAATTTAGGGACACCTGAGTGGCTCAGTCACTTGAGCATCTGACTTTGGGTCTGGTCGTGATCTTGCAGTTGGTGAGTTCGAGCCCCGCATCAGGCTCTGTGCTGACAGCTCAGAGCCTGGAGCCTGCTTTGATTCTGTGTGTCCCTGTCTCTCTGCCCCTCCCCCACTCATTCTCACTTTCTCTCTCTCTCTCTCAAAATTAAATAAACATAAAAAAATACAAATAATAACTGTTCAGATTGAGACCAACTGCTAGATCTTGCTATGTAATTCATTGAAAAAAAAACCCAGAATATTCTATGAAACATTTGTTTTCTCTGCTTAGATATTTCACAGCTGGTGACCCCATAGATTCCTCAGTAGCTATTTCACTCACCATGAAAATGAAACTAAACAAAATAAAACACATCCGTTTACATCCAGATAGTATTTTTCCATCTATCTCATAAAATTCCCCACTACCTTGAGTATAGTAGATTAGAATCAATAATCTGGTCATCGTTATATAAGGACAGCACAGAATAAAAGAACTTTTCTAGTGAAAAATGACACTGCTTGAACAAATTTCCTTCACAGCTATTCAATCTGTAGAACTGGGATGTCTTGCAGGCTTGCTGTGATAATTAAATAGGATAACGGACTGCCAGGATGGTATCTGGTACAGAGTGCAAGTATGGCAGCTCTTATTATTAAGAGTATTGTTATATCATGCATGTGTCGCAAATTCAGTTAACAGTAATTCATAACTTCTCCAGATTTATTTAACCATGTTTCTTCAAATTCACCAATCCAACATGAATTTCTAACATGTGGAAAGGCTATGGGTCGAATATTTCAACTGAGTTCATAATTAAACTGCCAACATTTTGGAAGCAAAAGTATCATGAGGTTTTTTAAGGACAGTACTGGGAGAGAAAGACATTTTAGTTTGTAATAATTAAACTTCTGGGCCTCTAAAATTTGGATTTTGAATTACTTTCTAGTTGAAGAAATGCCCATAGTCTTGTTTTGGAAAGAAAACTTGTTCTGAGACCTTCAAGTACATTTACATTTTCAGAATTCCTACGGTTACATATGATTTGGGGTGGGGGATAAGAAATTATAAGTGAAGCTGGAAAACTAAGATTTTAGTGATGCCAACTGTGAAAAATAAATTCTGGCTTCCAAAAGCAGTATTGGAAAGGAATTTATTTAATTTTTCCTAAGACCAAGCTCCCTGTGGGCAAGGACCCAATTTATTCATCTTTGTATTCTCAGCATCTAGAAGGATATACAGCACAGAGTATTTAATAAATGTGCATTGAATAAAAAGTGTTGATTGCTAGAAAAGAGGGGAAACTGTGAATTCCCTCTAGAAAATCATCTTTAAAACACACAGATACAGGATGATGGGTAGAGAAGAATTTAGACACCCAGAGAGCTCACCAAAGGAAATTGTATTTCAGTTCAGATAGATCAGACCTTGTTGTAATCTCCACATCGGCCGGGAATGAAGAGGCAGAAAATTTAACAGTAAGCTCTGCTGGTGGGAAGTGAATTGGGGTAGAGGAGTAAGAAAAAGAACGCTAAGAATTTTGAGGTCCTTCTTTGCAAGAGGCACTACACTGTGGGTGCCGTCTTAAGGACTCTTCCAACAATTCCTCTTCCCTAAGCTGTCACAGGGAGGGAGGAAAGTTGGAGATGCCAAAATGGCACACTGGTTACTAGAACCAGGCAAAAATGGTGAGAGGGGGGCCCCTGTGGGCAACCAAAGCTCTGTGGTCCCTGCCATCACTTTGTGGCAGATGCCCCCACAGCCAAGAAGCATTAAGTCCCCATTCTGGTAAACGGAAGCAAATAGTTTACCTTTAAGTCTAATACTCACCCACTCACACCATTTCAATAGTAACAGGACTGTCTGAATCAGTTTTAAAAATGTTTAATAGGCTTAAGCTTTAAAGCAGTTTCAGGTTCACAGAAATGTTGATAAGGCACAGAAATGTCCCATGTATTCTCCATCCCCACTCACCACAGCCTTCCCCATTATCAACATCTCACACCAGAGTGGCACATGTGTTACAACCGATGAACCTACATATAATCACCTAAAGTTTGTACTTTACATTCAGGTTCACTCCTGGTGTTGCACATTCTATGGGTCTGGACAAATGTGTAAGGCCACGTATCTACTATTACAGTGTCATACAGAGTAGTTTCATTGCCCTAAATATCCTCTGTGCTCCACCTATTCATTCCTCCCTCTCACCTAACTCCAGGAAACTACTGCTCCATATTTTTGCCAGTGTTTGGTATGGTCAGTGTTCTGGGTTTTGGCCATTCTAATAGGTATCTCATTGTTTTAACTTGTATTTTCTTGATGACATAGGATATGGAGCACCTTTTCGTATGTTTATTTGCCATCTGTAAGATATTCTTTGGTGAGGCGTCTGTTAGGGTCTTTGCCCATTTTTAATGGAATGGCTATTTCCTTCTTGTTGAGTTTTAACAGTATTTTATATATTTTGGATAAGAGTCATTTATCAGATAGGTCTTTTGCAAATATTTTCTCCCAGTCTGTGGTTTATCTTTTCATTCTCTTGACCAGATCCTTCACAGAGATTAGAAGATTTTAATTTTAATAAAAGCCAGTTTATCATTCTCTCATGAATTAAGACTTTGCTATTGGGTCTAAAACTTCATTGCTAAACCAAAGCCATCTACATTTTCTCTTATGTTATTTATCAGGAGTTTTGTAGTTTTTGAGTTTCACATTTAGGTCTGTGATCCATTTTTTAAAATATTTATTTATTTTTGAGACACAGAGACAGAGCGCAAGTGGGGGAGGGGCAGAGAGAGAGAGACAGAATCCAAAGCAGGCTCAGGCTCTAAGCTGTCAGGGCCCGATGTGGAGACCTGAACCCATGAGCTGTGAGATCATGACCTGAGCTGAAGTTGGATGCTTATCCGACCGAGCCACCCAGGTACCCCTCTGTGATCCATTTTTTAAAAATATTATTTATTTTGAGAGTGGGGGGAGGGGATGAGAGAGACAGGGAGGGAGAGAATCCCAAGTAGGCTCCTCGCTGCCAGTGCACAGACTGAAGCTGGGCCTGAAGCTGTGAACTGTGTGATCATGACTTGAGCCAAAACTAAGAAAGAGTCAGACACTTAACTGACTGAGCTACCCAGGCGCCCCAGGTCTGTGATCCATTCTGAGTTAGTTTTCATGAAGGGTGTGAGCTTTGTGGATAGATTTTTTTTCTTTTTGCAAGTGAATGTCCAGTTGGTCCAGCACCATTTGTTGATTGGACTATCTTTGCTCCATCGTATTTGTTTTGCTGCTTTGTCAAACAGTAGTTGACTATTTAAAAGTCTACCTTGAGCTCTCTATTCTGTTCCATTGATCTATATGTCTATTCTTTCGCCAACACCATACTGTCTTACTATAAAAGCTACAATATTTGAGTCTTGTAGTTTGGTAGTATTAGTCTTCTGACTATGGTTTCTTCAATAGCTTGTTGGCTATTCTGGATTTTTGCTTTTCAATATAGACTTTACAATAAGTTTGCCAGTATCTGCAAAATAACTTGTTGGGATTTTAATTGAGATTGCACTGAATCTACATATCATATTGGAAAGAACTGACACGTTGACAATATATTTTTTTTAATTTAAATTTTAGTTAGCCAACATATTGGCCAATATGTTGTGTCAGGAGTAGAATATAGTGACTCATAACTTACATACAACACCCAGTGCTCATCACAACTACCCTCCTTAGGACGCATCACCCATCTAACCCATCTCCCACCCACATCCCTCCATCAACCCTCAGTTTGTTCTCTTATCATTAACAGTCTGATGGTTTCTTTCTCTCTCTTCTCTTATTTCCTCTCCTTCCCGTATGTTCATCTGTTTTGTTTCTTAAATTCCACACATAAGTTAAAGCATATAGTATTTGTCTTTCTCCGTTTGACTTACCTGACTTAGCATAATGCCTTCTAGCTCCATCCACATCATTACAAATGGAAAGATTTCATTCTTTTTGATGGCTGAGTAATATTCCACTGGGTATATATACCACATTTTCTTTAGCCATTCATCAGTCAATGGACATTTGGGCTCTCTCCATAGTTTAGCTATTATTGCTAATGCTGCTATAAATATTAGGGTGCATGTATCTCTTCAAATCTGTATTTTTGTAGCCTTTGGATAAATACCTAATAGTGCAATTGCTGGATTGTAGGGTAATTCTATTTTTAAGTTTTTGAGGAACATTCATACTGTTTTCCAGAGTAACTGCAGCAGTTTGCATTCCCACCAACAGCACAAGAGGGTTCCCCTTTCTCCTCATCCTTGCCAACACCTGGTATTTCTTTTATTGTTAATTTTAGCCATTCTGACAGGTGTAAGGTGGTATATCATTGTGGTTTTGATTTGTATTTCCTTGATGATAGGTGATGTTGAGCATCTTTTCACGTATCTGTTGGCCATCTGGATGTCTTCTTTGGAAAAATGTCTATTCATGTCCTTTGACCATTTCTTTACTGGATTATTTGTTTTTAGGGGACATCTTGACAACAGTGAGTCTTCGTATCCATAAACATGGAATATATTTCCATTTATTTAGTTATTTATTTTCTTTCATCAAAATGTCATAGTTTCTCTCATATAGGTCTTATATATATCTTGCTAGATTTATATCTTTGTATTTTATTTTGTATATGTGTGCTAATATAATTGGCATTGTGTTTTTAATTTCAAATTCTACTTGTTCACTGCCAGTATACAGGAAAGTGACTGACTTTTGTATATTAACCTTATATACTGCAACTTCTCAATCCCTTTTTGCCTCAACTAAAATCCTCTATACTCCACTCCATCCCTAACCAATAAAATCTTTTGATTCCTTTAGCCATAATTTTCTAGATAACTCTTCGATTTTCATGAAAGAATAGAAGCTGCTTGCTTTAGAAATAACCTCCTTTTTGTCCTACTCCAGGTACTTTCTTTCTGTAGGACCAAGAACTTGAACCGCAACATTCTCTACCAGTTCCCACTCAGGTAGCAGGCTCAGAAGGCCCTTCCCTTGGCAAAGCTGATCGGCTCCTCAGCTCACCTCCTATTGTTTGATGACATGTGACTTTTAAAAGTCACTTCTCTCTAGGAAAATGGCTACTATCCTTTTTTGTATGGCATTTGCCAGCTCAAGCCATCTCTGGAGAACCAAGGGGAAGTTCTCCTTCCTGATACATTCAGGGAGGAAATGACTGTTGTTACAACAATCTCAAAATAGTGAACCACAGACTATGCTTTGAGTCCCTAAGCAGTGATAAAGAGTAGTAATAAAGTGATAAAGGCTGTGATAAAGAGCTGTGACCTGTATCATCTATACAACTCAATCTTTGTGGCTTAATTATTTGGAGTCTGCTTAAACTGCTGAAGTCGTGGTTAAAGTGACAGCTGCATTTCTGTTTCCTTTTCATGTTTCACCCCACATATACTGCCACTCCCTAGAAACCAGAAGGGGTTTCCTGAGAAGTGACTGCTATCCAGAAACAGATCTATTTATGCAGAGAACAAACTGAGGGTTGTCAAAGAGGAGGGGGTGGGAGAATGAGAAAAATGGGTGATGGGGAGTAAAAGGCACAAAGTTCCAGTTATAAAATACATAAGTCACAGAGATGAAAAGTACAGCATAGGATATACATTCAATGGTATTGTAATGGCCTTGCATGGTGACAGATGAGAGCACAGCATAACATACAGAATTGTTCTGTCACCGTGTGCACCTGAAATGAATGTAACATTGTGTGTTAACTAATGGAACATTACGTGTCAACTATACCTCAATTAAAAAGACATATACAATTTTTTAACTATGAAAATTAAAGAAAAACCCTTAAGTACTACTTTCTTGCCCATTATTCTAAATCTTCAGGAATAAATCAGTATACCTCCATGGGGGCGGGGATGGGGGGAAGTTACTACTATCCTGCTTATATCCATTGTGATAACTTTATGTGTCAACCTAAGTGGGCCACAGATGCCCAAATGGTTAAGCATTATTTCTGGGTTTGTCTATGAGGGTGTTTTTTGGATGAGATTAACATTAATTTGGTAGATTAAGTAGATTGCCCTCTCTAACATGGGTAGGCCTCATCCAGTCAGTTGAAGGTCTGAATGGAACAAAAAGGCTGACCCTCCGCTGAGTAAGAGCATTCCTCCTGTCCCTCTGAACCAGGCCCTCCACTTTTTCCTGCCTTTGGACTAGAACTGAAACATTGGCTCCTCCACTGTACTATCGGCTTTCCTGCTTCTCAGCTGTTTGAACTTGGACTGGATCTACCTTATTGGCTCTCCTGGGTCTCCAACCTGCTGACTCACTGCAGATCTCTGAAGCTCTCAGCCTCCATAATTCATGTGAGCCCTGATAAATATATCTCTCTCCTCTTGGTTCTGTTTCTCTGGAAAAGTCTAACACAGCTGTCTTCTCTACACTTGAATGTAATAGTAGGTGCCTTGACCTACAAATACCCTGTCTCTTCTCTCAGGTCATTAAGATCTCTACTCTACCCTATCCCTGCACCCTTGCAATGCCAGGAACCTGACGTATATTGTGTAAGTAGTAACATTTCAGTATAAATAAATTCTGCATGCACTTACTTATTTCAGTAAGACTAGGTTTTTCAGTTTCTTTGTCACCACCTTTTTCTGCACAGGACCTGAAGTGGTCACATTTTTATAAGAAAAATTAGAATTTAATGTCAAAGCATCAAATAAGCAAAGATATTAATGAAAAGGTAAGTCATGAATCTTTATGTGGTTGGATATGATTGTACCAAGATAAATAAGATTATATTATGTCAAAAATATAAGGACAAATTGACTAAAAACCTAACTTGTGTAAGATTTTAACATATCTATTTCATACATTTTAGACCAATTAAGCAAAAGAATAAAATTATGGAAATACGAGTAATAACATTAATAAGGTTAATTTACAAGCTGCAGAGCACAGTACATGCCAAATAAATAGAAAATATAGCCTCTTACCCAAATTCTCATGGACCATTTACAAAAATAGATCGATACTGAATTAGAAAAATACCTCACATCAATAAAGACCTAAATTCAGAAACTGTACAGGTCATATTATCTGATCACTATGTAATATAAATATAAATTAATAGATTCACACACATACACACACACACACACACACACACACACACACAAACAAACTAAATAAAATGGCCTGGACTTTAAAAATAATATTCTTGGGGTGACTTGGTGGCTCAGTCGGTTAAGCGTCTGGCTTCAGCTCAGGTCATGATCTCATGGTTCGTGGGTTCGAGCCCCGCGTCAGGCTCTGTGCTGACAGTTAGCTCAGAGCCTGGAGCCTGTCTTCAGATTCTGGGTATCCCTCTCTCTCTGCCCCTCCCCTACTCATGCTCTGTCTCTGTCTCAAAAATGAATAAATATTAAAAATAAACATAAAAAACATTAAAAATATTTTTAAATAATATTCTTAAAAATACATTATGTCAAGGAGTTAAAGAAAGCTATAGTTATCTAATATTTAAAAATAATGTTAAATATTCTATATTAAAATGGATGGGATTTAATGCTTTTCTTATTAGCTAAGAGAAAATGAATGAAAATAAGCATTTAACTGAGTTCAGAAAAAAGGAGACTATATCTAAGACATGAATGAGTAAATATTAATAGGATAAAAAGCCAAAATTAGTGGATATGGAAATAAAAAATTGATGACTAAATAAATGCAAAAGCTATCTATTGGAAACTGCAACAGAACAGAATAATTTCTAGCTTGTCTAAACATAGCAGGGGAAAAAGCAAAGATGCCTGCTCTTAAATCTTACCTTCAGGAGTCATTTACATTACTTTGTTTCAGTTTTAATGAGATGTATTTTCTAAATACACATAAACACACATAAATACAGCATCTTATAAAAAAAAAAGGATACATTCTTGAAAAAAAGGCGTGTAAACTAAAATCATGTGTGTCTAAGCAATTTTCCCTTATGAAAGAACTGTAAAGGGTGTCATCGTGTCCTTTTCAAAAAGCTAGCTGCTGCAGGCTACTATGAATTTCTTGGTCTGGTGTTCACCTAGGGAGATGCTGAGGCATGTCCTGTCTGTGTCACTGGTGAGAAGGAGTAACTGTTATTTATCTGGTGGAGAAGAAACCAAATGCTCCTGCTTTGTCAACCTTTCACCCACCTGAAGAAAAGACCATGAAAAACCACCTACATTGTAATGCAAAAGAAGAGTGGCCAAAAGAAGATTTTAAAACAGGGAAGTTTAAATATATCACATTTAGGTTATTTGCTTTGTTACAATTATAAATATCCTGGGACTTCCCCAGACATCCTGGAAAGCCTGCTAAACACCCAAAAGCTTTGCGTGGAAATGGTAGGGCTAAGTTCCATATCTGAGATGTTCCGATGTACATGCAAGACAGCAGAAGGAACACGGTGAGATGACCTTGAAGCAGAGACAACTCAGTAAGAAAAGATACAAAGTCAGAGGGGGCCCTGTAAGAGGAAGCTACATAAGTCGGGAGGAAACCATGGGTCTTTTTATTAGGTATGGACTGTGCTTCAAGCCTGTCCTGGGATGAGTGTAAGAGGCAGGGAGCCAACTAATCCTCGTGATGGATATCTATCTATCTATCTACCTATCTATCATCCATGTATTTCCATCCTATATTCCAAGTTGTATATCACAGGCGTATACCCAAAGTGCTTAAGGAAAATTACTCTTAGTATTCCACTGAGTACCATACTGTGTAGACAATTTCCCAGATATTTAGCTTGTAAAAAAATTGGTATTAGATGAAGAGAGTGCCTTAGTTCTACTACAAAGTAAGTCAGGGGCTTCCAAATTGTTCTGCTCTATAAATTCAAATCCAAGCCTGCAGTTTCACTGAACTAGAAATGAGAGAATATATTTCCCCTCTGTGCCATGTGGTTGATCATACTGAGGATGTTACAACTATTTTGAACAACGTCAAGACCGAGTGTACATTTGCATTTCCCACAAGTTGCTCCATCAGCTTTCTGTCAGGGCACTTTCATAACATTCAAATGCCAGAGATCATTCATTCATTCATTCATTCATTCCTTCTTTATTTTAGGATTTAAAAATCCCAATCACAACTACCTAAATGTCTTTCAGTAGAATTCTGACCTACCTTCTTAGGTAGCACTTTTAGGTTACATTAGTTTTTCCCATTAAATTGATCAACTCAAAAACTGACACTGCAAGTTTTCTGTAAGTTCCCTCTTTCCTAAATTGTCACCGTTATCTTACAGCCTAAGGTATGGGGCATCACTACTGCAGTATTACTAGTGGCTTCAATTCTAAATCGTATTTAATTGCTTGACATACCTTTCATGATCTAAGAGCTATGGGCTTCAAATTAGGAAACCAATTTGACAATAAACTATTTTTTAAAAATTATATTCTCAATCATTTTCAGTCTCTTAAAAAGAAAACTAGGTAGTTCTATACTTTTTAAACTTACGTGAGTCACTTTGACATGAGAAAGAATAAATACTTGTTCTTTGGTCAGAGCTAGTTCAAAATTCACATTAGCATTAGCTAAGATATATTTCAGTGAATTATTTAATACCTTAAACATACTCAGCATTCAGTATTTTCATGACAAATAGGTGGTGGCGATTTATCAAAATCTGTTGGATGATCAATTTGTAACAACCGAACAGGCTGCCTTTGTTTGCGTACTGCAGTGGTACTAAGTTACTTCCCACAGTGGGGTGAGGAGGCCAGGTGAAATAAAATTCAAATAACTGTTTCCTTTCACGCAAGTGTGAATTACCTGTATTTAATGGCTCAAGGGTAATGGGCAAGGAAAGTGGTTTGCCATTTGGATAGGCTTCTCAGAGTAATCCAATATTCCTACCCAGCACTCTTAGATGTTTCAAAACTTTTTGATATGGGGAGCCACCTAAAAGGAGAAGATGAAGAAAGAAATATTTGAAGAAAGAAATATTTGAATTTGGTGACAAAATGAGGGGCAATCACAGCCAATGCATTGTGTCAAGTCGACATTACTATATATATTCCAAACAGATTATGACAAGAGCACCATGTCCTCACTCCTTGGTGTTTAGTATTTACTGGAAAATCAGAAAGTGAATGGATATGAATGGAGGAGACAAACTGCAGGAGCTGATTACAAAATGTTAAATAACTCTGCCTTGGAGATCCAGTTATTGGAATTGATAATGTCACAAAGTAGATACTAAAGTGAGACAAGACGCAAAGCCTTATTTTCCATGAATATGATTAAGACACAGTGTTTATGGCAAGGGGAATTCAGAGTTCTAGTCTTAGCCTTGTGTGATCCGTGCATGCACACTTGTGTACACACACACAGAGCACGTGTGCACACGTGCACACACACTTTTCTGTGTTGTTTGGTTATTGGTGAGGATGGAAACAATAGAGGCTCAGAGGGATTAAATATGTTATGTGAAAAGCATATATATTTGTATTCCTTGTTGAGTGCTCTTTCCTTTTGCTGCCTTTAAACAATGAAAGTTACATGTGGACTTGATTCTAAGGGGCGCCATTTTATCCTTGTTTATTACAGATACAGTAAATACCGATGAGTTTTAATAGCACAGCGTAGCTGCCAAAAGAAAAAAATTCACTGCATTCATAATTTTCTGATGAAATATGTATATTAATGGGAAGAAATAGTTTTCCAGAGTAATCAGGGTAAAAGTGAAATTTCACCTAAACCAACATCATCCTGGTTGCACAAGCCCAATTTCGCCTTGATTCCCCACTTTTCCTCTCCTCCACATCTAGGTCACCAGGATGTCTTGTCCAGTCTATCTTTAACCTCTCTCCCATTCCATCCACTCTTCTCAGCCTCCATCACCACTATCCTAATCTCAATCACCTTCATTTCCCAGCTGAGCTCCCTCGACAGCTCCTCATGTAGTGTCATTAGCTCATTGCCATGCCATGGCTTTTGGGCTGGACAGATAATTTCCAAAATGAAAATCTTTACAGTCAACTGACTTTCCTGCTATAAACCTATTCAGGATTTTCCATTTCCCCTAAGGAGAAAAGCACAACTTAACATGGCTTCAAAAGCCCTTTCTGATCGGTCCCTACCTGCCTCTCCAACCTCATCTCCTACTTCTCCCTCAACATGTATTGTCAGGAGAACTCTGGAAGACGAAACTGAGGCCTCCGCTCCTGTTACCGTGTCTTCATCTGTGAATGACAGCACAATCCACTTGTCTCAAAAACCTGAAGTTGGTGCCTCATCCTCAACTTCTCCCACTTACAAAGGCTTCGATATCCTGTGCAGTTGAACTGTTGAGAATCTGTCCTATCTGCTCCCTTGTTTTCTTGTCCATTTCCTCTGCCCTAGTTCCAGCTCTCCTCAAATGTCACACCTGGATTCTAGCAACAGCCACTTAACTGGTCCCATGAACTCCCTAGTCCTTCTCGCACTTCCCATATCCTACCAACGGGGAACTGTAGATTGCTTCCCACTTCAAAGCAGCCTGGCAGGATCAGCTACAGAGCAGCTGGGATCAAAGCAGTTATACTTCAAAGGTCTTACACTTCATCAGCTGCAATTGCGACACAAGGAACAAAACAGAAGCCTTTCTCATGCCTTTGTTATGGTGGATTCTGCCCTCTCCATTACAGGTAGGTTGCAAATACACATATCTTCTTATCATGGCAATTTGACTGCTTCCTGTAGCAGCAGGAATTGCCACAAAAGAATGAGAGATGAACAAAGTATAACACATTCTCATGAAAACAAAGAAAGGTTTCCTGAGGTGGGTGTCTTCAGAAGGAGAAAGAGAAGGATAGGCTGAAGCGAGGACACAGGGAGTCTCTGGGCCAGCAAACGTCCCACCTGCTAACTGTATGGAGGGTCAGAACAGAACAAAACTATGGCTGAGTTTTTCTTGCCAGCTCTGTCACTCACTAGCCACACGTCCTTGGGAAGGGAATTCAACCTCTCTGAGCCTACTTCCTTATTCATAAAATTAGGAAAATGCCAAAATCTATCTCCAAGGGTTTCTCTGCCTTACATGAGGTAATGTGAGTGACCCACTTAACTTGTAGTCTGTGCTCAATAAAGGCTTCCTCAGCATTTAGAAGTCCATTACCACAACTGTTCCCAGGTTTAATTCTTGTTTCGTTTCTTCTTCTCTAGCAAATTACAGTCAACAGTGAGAGATGACCAGGCCATCAGACGCAATATGCTTCTAATTTGTGCTTTGCTGAAACCGTGGTAATGCATCCATCTATCAGCTGGAAAACTAGTTTAATTAATTGGCTTCCCTGAGCGGTACCTTCTGGAGCAGATCTGGAAATTTCTTAGGACACCAATATCCATGTGTAAACAATCAAGCACTTTGTCCAAATAGGACAGATAGCAGTTTATGCTGTCATGAGGGGGCAGGCAAGCTCTAGTTGGGTCCTAGAGTTCCAGGAGCCCTCCAGGTCATGCTTCGAACCTCCTCACACACCTGTTGATCGTGAACAAATGCCTGGTTTCCTCACCATTGTCCAGGAGATGGACAATCTGTGGTGCAAGAATGTGTGGTGTGAAGAGCTTGGTGTAACGTTGGGCCTTCCCTGTGCCATATCCAGGGGCGGTAAGGTTCCTCCCAGCCTGACTTATAAGATGATTTCCCTGATGAACCCATCAGCCAGTGTTCCCACAGAGCTGTTCCTCTTCCATTAGTCAGAACAAATGTCACAAGTTAAGATGAGGCTCTCCACGGAATTTCTAAGATAAACAAAGATCCATTTTTCTCCAAGACCCATCTTGTACAAGAGGCATGGTGTATCAGGGCTCCCAGGGGACACACAAACGACAACCAGTAAGATCTTATACTATATTTATACTATATTTGTTATATGAAGAGATTTGCATTAAGGAATTGGCTCATGCATTTGCAGCCATTAGGAAGTCCAGAATCTATAGGGCAGGCTAGAAACTCACACAAGACTTGTTGCAGTCTCCAGTCTGAATTCTATAGGGTAGTCCAGGAGGATGGACACTGAGATGGGATTTCTCCCCTGAAAACTTGGCCTGAGGCAGGATTTCTATGCTATAATCTTGTTGTTGTTGTTGTTGTTGTTGTTGTTGTTTTCCAGAGCGAGAGCGAGAGAGTGAGAGAGAGAGAACATGAGCAGGGGAGAGGGGCAGAAGGAAAGAGAGAGGATCTCAAGCAGGCTGCATGCTCAGCATGGAGCCCAATGTGTGGCTTGATTCCATGACCCCGATTTCACGACCTGAGCCAAAATCAAAACTGAGATGCTCAACCAACTGAGCTATCCAGGTACCCTTCATGTTATAGTCTTAAGATAGAATTCCAGGAAGCCTCAGATTGTGCTTTTAAGGCCTTCAACTGATTACATGAGGTCCACCTACATGATTGATGATAATCTCCTTCACTTAAAGTTAACTAATTATAAATGTTAAGTATTCCTCTACAGGTTCTTCACAGTAATATCTAGACTAGTATTTGAGCAACCAACTGGGCACCATAACCTAGCCAGGCTGACACAAAAAGTTTAACCATCACACAAAGGAAAAATTATCAAGAAGTTTTTAAAAAGCAGCTAACAGGTTAATGAAGGTGATGGACATAGTCCAAGCTCACTGAAGGAAGAAAGAAAGAAAAGAAAGAAAAGGATGAAAGAAAGAAAGAAAGAAAGAAAGAAAGAAAGAAAGAAAGAAAGAAAGAAAGAAAAAATGACCCCTAGCATATATTAGAAGATAGGGTCTAAATAAAAAGTCACCTTAAGATAACAATAGCTATGTTTTAGCTAGTGCCTAAACTATGTTGCATGCTTACAAAAAATACCTCAGTTAATCCTCACAAGTCAGTGAGGTAGCTACAAAAAATATCCTCTTTTGTAAAGATGAAATCCAGATCTGGAACATTTGAGTGCTTTTCCCAATGGCACCCAATCCATAGGTGACAAGCCTTAGCCTAGAATTCACTTCTGTCTGCCCATGGAACTTTTCTCGTAGTCATTGCAAAGATTCCTGGAACAAGACTGAAAAGATTCACACTTCAGAGTTAAAAATAACAATTGCAGCTCTAAGGGCTATTATTGCTTCTTTCAAACTTACTATATTCCAGACACTGTTCGAAGAACTTTACATATATTAGTTTCTTCAATCCTAGCAATCACCTTATGATGGATGCACTAATTTGCCCATCTTGCAGATAAGGAAGCAGGCCTATGCAGCAAATAGCAAGAATATTTGAAGCAAAATTAAAAATAGGAAAATGTTTGTCATGTTGCCCAAGCACTTATATCCACCCCTCATGCCCAGTACTGTTATGAATAGTGCTAGCCAGGTGGAAAACCTCGTTGTGGTCTGTCCTGTGCAGCCTTAGTGGTAAGAGGACAAGACTGAACGTCAAAAATCCCCAGCACTAGCCTCTGCTCCACCACTAAATAACTTCTCTCTAGCCCCAATTTCCCAATCCTTAAATCATAGGTATTGACTGCACGTTATCCTGGGTTCCAAGCACTTTGTCCCCAAGGAGCTGATGGTTAAGACGAAGGAGGGGATGGTAACTATTGCAAATAAACAAGATAAAAAGCAGTATGAGCAGAGGTCTGTCTCTAGGGACCTCACCAGAAAATATGTGCTGAATAAATTTCTGTAGGTTTGAATCCTAATGTATCAGTTGGAATTGGGTTTGGCTGTATGTAACAGAAACCAGACCACGGTGACTTAAGCAAACAGTTATTTTTAAAATGCAGCTAAGTCGGAAAGTTCATAGTACAGGCTGGTACTGCTTTTCAACAAAGGCTCCTTCCAGCTCTCATCTCTGCCTTCTGCCATTTTTAGCCTGTGGCTTTTTCTCTTCTGATATCAAGGTGGTTTCAAAGGTGGCCATTCTTCCTCCAGGTATTATTTCCATGACTAGGCCTGAAGAAGGAAACATGTAAGCCAAGTCTGGCCCTTTTTATCAGACAACTAGCTTTATTCGAAACCCTACTTGGTATATTTCTGATTATATCACATATGATAATTACAGGATGGAGAACCCATCATTATCCTTATTTTCCAGATAAGGAAACTGAGGCTCAGGGGAAGTAGGAAACTTGTTCAGGATCACACAGTTCATCAATAGTGGAGCCAGGACCCAAACCAAGGTCTGTATTACTTCAAAGACTTTGGTTGAAAGCACTACCTGTGTAGTGCCAATCCCAGGTCAAATCACAGAAGAAGGGCACCTGAAGGCATGATGCCTCCTTTTCCCAGTTCACTGTAGCCTCTGCAAAGTAAGGTTGACCAGCTGAACAGGGAAGGCAAAGGGATCACACACACACATGATTTATCAACCACATGGACATGACCAGAGTCAGTGGGAGAAGGAATAGGTCTAAAGTATCCCCAAAGGTCCCACACATATTTATACAATATCTTCTGGTCCTTTTTCTTTTGATTCCATTCAGGTCCCCAGGGCCATAAGTTCTGCTCTCTGGACAGTCCCACACTGCTGCTTCCTTGAAACATTAGGCTTGTACATGTCCTCACTTTTATCATTAGGCCGTAACACTATGGGTTGTGGTTGGACATCCTAGAGCCACTTTTTTTAGGGGTCGTTCCTGAGTGATAACCCTCATGCTCGTTGGTTTTCTTCCAAGGGAGCTGCAACCCCAATTTTGTTTCTGTGATCAGAACTGTGCAAATGACCAGGTGTTTGTTTCTTCTCATATCTCACAGATACCAGTCAGTTCAACTGACTTATTTTTTCACTGTCATTGTATTTTTGGATCTGAGTTTTGGTGCAAGCTTGAATTTTCTCAGGTTGTTAATGATTTCAAAAGCAGTATTTAACATTGTATGCAATGATAAATTTCATTATCATTTTTTTCCTATCATTTATCTCTCCAACACAGGCAAGTGAAATGATTCACTCAAGCTCACACAGCTGATTCGTGGCAGAATGGAAACTGTATTCTTGGTATCAAGTCCAATTAATCTTTCCAGTTAGTGTTTTGACCATTCACAGATATCTTTATTTCAATAAAAATTTTTAATGTTTATTTTTGCAAGAGAGACAGAGGGTGAGCAGGGGAGGGTCGGGGAGGGGCAAAGAATGGGAAGCAGGCTCCAGGCCCTAAACCGTCAGCACAGAGCCTGACATGGCATTCAAAGTCATGAGCCGTGACATAAATGACTTCAGCTGAAGTCTGAGGTTTAACTGACTGAGCTACCCAGGCACCTTGACCATTCACAAATATCTTAACCTAAGTACCTCTCTCATACCAACATCTTGAAAATTCTGCAGTGTTCTCTGTTTTAATGCCACTGTATTAAAAAATTAACAAGAAACCTCAAATATATTTAAGATTGCTAACATCACTTGCTTTGGACTGAAATCTTACATAAACAACATAGTTTTCAGGGTCTACAGACCAAAAATACAGTCTTTGAGTGTGCAACTTACAAGTAATCAGTTTAGAAAAGTGAAAGGGAGTGCCCGGTGCTAAGGTTTCTGCAAGTGTCCACCAAAGTGGACCAAACCAGATGAAATAGCAACTTCCAGTGTGTTTAGATAAAGAGATGCTCAGAGGATGGAGAACATAACCTTCCTGATTTGGTCTCAGGTCTCCAACCTGGTAACTCATTACCATAAGAGACTGATCAAAGAGGTTTTTCTTCCTTTGGCAATAGATCCAAAGGCTAGGAAAATCACGAAAGATTTCAATTTGGCATTAAGATGGACACAATGTTGATAACTTTTTAATGTGACCACATTTGTTCAAAGTCCACCCACATATATTTAATATAAGATGAATATTTGTCACTGCTAAGACTCCGCTGTGCTGTTACTATGCCCTAATTTACCTCTGGAAGGAATATTTTCAGCAATTTATGACTGATTTGAAAATGAAAATAAAATATTTCTTAGTGGTGACACAAGGAATTCAGTCAAATTCAAGTCCAGAAGAAAAATGGCATTGCACCATGCCCGTAAACTTTTAGAGAAAGACAATTTCCAACAATGTGATTTATGCTCATAACACTCTAGAATTTTGTATTTTCCAACAAACCTTTGCAATCATTTGAGAATGGTAGGCCTGGAATGCCCATTATTCTCTAAACATGGCATTGCCCACTTGAATGCCACTGTAAATAAAGGAGACACCGTACTTCCTGACACATGGGGTGCCAGAGGGCAAGTTACCTCAAAATTAACTTCTGTCTGATATGATTAGCAGCCGGTAGCTGTGGGTCACTCAATGCCTCTGATACTCCAGGAAGACCTAATTGCTTCTCTTCAAGAATAATACGCAGAGGCTCTGAACATGAAGTTGTTTTCTAGACTCTTAAGATTTCTGAATGTCTCCATTCTTTTAAAGGAAAATAATTTAACAAAAACAATCTCATTTCAATAAACTGGCCATATGGGGAGCAGATAAAATGTTAACTGGAAGAAAAACCATCATATTAAACTGCATATATAGTATGATCTCAGATAGCTACGATACACATGTATAAACCGACACATTGGGAGTAATCCAAATGTCAGCCATAGCTCATATGTAGGCAGTGAAATTACAATAAATTGTCATTTTCTTCTTTGCATCTTTCTCAGTTTTCAAATCTCTTTTTAGATTTAGTATGTACTATATTTTTAAGCAAAAAAAAAAAAGGTCACCCTTTGAAAATGATCAATTGCCAACATTTCTCCATAACTGTTACCTTTTATTTCTAATGGTTGGTTATAGATTGAAGTTCTCATTCTTTAGCCTAATTAAAACAGAGGGAAAGTTCCTTCTTCAGGTTTTTCTTGATGGGCAGAGGCCATCATGAACTGCTCTGTGAAGTTCTTCCTGGATACTCAACAAGATACTAGCAAATCGAATTCAGCAGCACATAAAAAGAATTATCTATTATGATCAAGTGGGATTCATTCCTGGGTTATAGGGCTGGTTCAATATTCGCAAATCCATCAATGTGATACATCACATTAACAAAAGAAAAGATAAAAACCATATGATCCTGTCTATGGATGCAGACAAAGCTTTTGACCAAATATAACATCCCTTCTTAATAAAAACCCTCAAGAAAGTCAGGATAGAAGGAACTTCCTTAAACATCATAAAAACCATTTATGAAAAGTCCACAGCTAATGTGATCCTCAATGGGGAAAAACTGAGAGCATCCCCCCTGAGATCAGGAAGGCGACAGGGATGTCCACTTTCACCACTGTTGTTTAACATAGTGTTGGAAGTCCTGGCATCAGCAATCAGACAACAAAAGGAAAGAAAAGGCATCAGAATTGACAAAGATGAAGTCAAACTTTCACTTTTCCTTTTTTTTTTTTAAGGTTTTTAACTTATTTATTTTGAGAGACAGAGAGAGTGCCAGTGGGGGAGGGGCAGAGAGCAACAAAGAATTCTGAGCAGCATCCCTGTTGTCAGCACAGGGCCTGACACAGGGCTCAGCATGGGGCTGGAGGTGGGGCTACCTAAGTGTATCCCTGGTAGACTGGTATTTCAGGCAGCTGCCTGGAGGGTCTGCCCATTTTAATCTGGTTCTGGACGGATAATGTATTTTCTTTTCTTTTTTTTAGGTTTATTTATTTATTTTTGAGAGACAGAGACAGAGACAGAGAGTGAGAGAGCCAGCGCGCATGAGGAGGGGCAGAAACAGGGAGAAAGAAAATCCCAAGCAGGTTCCACACTGTCAGCATGAAGCCAGACTCAGCCATGCACCCTTTATTATATTATTATTATGTATCTCAGCTCAAACCCAAGAACCATGAGATCATGACCTGAGCTGAAATCAAGAGTCAAACGCTTAACCAACTGAGCCACCAGGTGCCCCTTGCCATTGATGGTTCTGATTCCAGCGTACTTAATACAAAATTCATGAAATGTGTTAATGTAATTTATCTTAGATTGCCTTGACCTCCAGATACTTTCATGATGAGAAATGCATTCGCAAATAATGGAAATGATTGCCTTCACCTTTGCTCTCTCCCTTAGGAATAAGACTTGTTAGAGTTGCTTTAGTGCCAAAGAAGTACTCTCTGGAGCAACTCGCAGGACTAAGAAGGCAACATGAAGAAGAGGGCATCGGTCATCCTGACATATATATGTTATTATATTATGTTATATTATATTATATATTATATTATTATGTCTAATTTATTTTTTAATATTTATTTACATAATCTCTACACCCAATGGGGGACTTGAACTCATGTCCCCAAGATCAAGAGTTGCATGTTCTTGTGGCACCTGGGTGGCTCAGTCAGTTAAGTGTCCAACTCTTGATTTTGCCTCGGGTCATTGTGTCACATGTTTGAGCCCCACACTGGGCTCCATGCTGGCAGTGCAGAGTCTGATTGGGATTCTCTCTCTGCTCCTCCCCAACTCATGTGCACACACATGCACACATACTCTCTTCTCTCTCCAAACAAAATAAATTTTAAAAAACTTAAACAAAACTAAAAAATAAATAAAAATTAAAAAAAGAATTGCATGCTCTTGCAACTGAGCCAGCCAGGTACCCCTTATTATATTATTATTATTATTATTATTATATATCTCCTATGCAGTATGGTCCACAGAATCACCTGGGGTCCATCTCTGACTCAGATTCTCTGGAGATAGACCCAGAAATATGCAACTATAAACAAGTGCCCCAGGTCATTCTAATACACACCAACATTTAAAACTATTATAACAGTAATTCAAGAAAGTGTAGCTGTTTTTACCATTGTAGCAACTATAGGTGACATTTCCATTCAGGATCACAGCCATAGCTAGGAACATACAAAGGCTTACTCGGGAGTCATCACTTACTGCCCTCCCTTTTCTATATTTATGATCATGACTCATTGGGCCACGTAATACAGAAGAGAGTTTACTCTCATTAGGTCAGGGAAGAGAGGGAGAGATTGTTTTTATTCCCTACACCCTAGATGGGTGGCTCTTGCTTCATAATGCTAGGATCATGAAGCAGTGTGCTATAATTTGCATGGATTCATGCAAGCAATTGCTGAACACTTAGTAGGTGCTTGCTTGGTACTTGGCTAGGTCTAAGAAATACAGCTGTGACTAAAAGGTGGTACGTACTTCTTTTAGTTTCTTACTACTTCAATCCCCACAAACTCGGGTAGCTTAAAACGCAACTTTATTACCTTGTGGAACTAAGTCTGAAATGGGTCTCACTGGGTCAAAATTAACGTGTCAAGAGGGCTGTGTTCCTTCCTGGTGACTCTAGGGGAAAATCTGTGTCTTGACCTCTTCCAGATTCTGGAGGGAGCCTGCATTTCGTGGCTTGTGGCCCACTTTATCCATCTTCAGGGCCAACAAAGTTGCAGCTTTCTGCCTCTTCTTCTACTGTCATCTCATCTCTCTCTGAACACAGCCAGGAAGGATACTCCAAATTTAAGGACTCAAGTGAGGAGATTGGGCCCATTTGGATAATCCAGGATAATTCCTCTATCTTAAGGCCTGTACCCTTAATCACAACTGCAAAGCCCCTTTTGCTATGTAAGGTAACATATTCACCATTTCCAAGGATGATGATGTGAGCATCTTTGTGGGGTCATTATTCTGCCTACCACACTATTCCAAAAAGTTCCATTCTGGCAGAGAGAAAAACATAACAATTACAGAGCAATGTGTGACATCCCATACGAAGAACATGTGTAAACGCCTGTGGCAGCATGAAAGAGTGAGCAACAAATTCGTCTTTGGCTAGGGAGTAGTGTGGGTTGGTTTCCCAAAGAAGGTGATGCTTGATCTGGAATTTGAAGGGTATTCAGGAGACAGAACACAACACGGAGTAACACACAGTTAGATTTAAACTTTAGCTCCACCTCTTGTAAGCTGTATGGTACTGGCAAATTCCTTAACTATTCTGAGCCCAGTGTCCTCAGTTGTGTTTCCAGACTAAATAATTTACTTTTCATAAGTTTATTGTATATGTTAAATAAGTTAAAGGTAGTAAAAGTGCTACATGAGCCGTAATGTCCAGATTAAATGGGTTACATTCATTAATATGGCATCTAATAAGGTAGGGTTTCTAGATATTGCAAATAAAAATATAAGGTAACCAATAAAATTTGATTTTTTAAAAAAATTTTTGATGTTTATTTATTTTTGAGAGAGAGAAAACATGAGTGGGAGAGGGGCATAGAGAGAAGGAGACACAGAATCGGAAGCAGGCTCCAGGCTCTGAGCTGTCAGCACAGACCTCCAAATGGGGCTCAAATACACGAAGTGCAAGATCATGAGCTGAGCTGAAGTCTTACCCCTAATTGCCTGAGCCACCCAGGCACCCCAATAAAATTTGAGTTTTAAATACACAATGACTTTTTTGGTAAAAGTATGTCCCATGCAATATGTGGGACATATTACACTAAAAAGATATTTGTTGTTTATCTGAAATTCAAATTTAACTAGGCATCCCATATCTTACCTGGCAACTCTTTCATGGGGTTATAATCATGTTGTGTTACTAAGAGGAAGTTGCCAGACTCACTTTGTTCTCAAAAAAATCTAGGAAAGCCTCCTTGCTACAGAAAAGAGAAGTCATTTAAATTGATACAGTGGGAGAATTCAGAAGGAGCAGTGGCTGTAAGAGTCAAAAGGTCACAGCCCCATGAAATGCCAGCCAGGCAAGTTCTTCTGCTTCTCTGAGCTGGAGACAGTAAAGTGGAGAATGGATCGTTGGCCTTGAAACAAGACATCCCTAGGTTTCAAACATAGTTTATCCCTTTAGAAATTTTGTGACCTTGGCTAATCTACCTAATCTCTAAGCCTTGATTTCCCCATCTATAAAATTGAGATAATCATTGACTCTACTTCAAGAGCTATTTTAAGGATTAAATGAAGCCATTCAGGTAAAGAGATTTACCACTGTGTCTGAGCATAACAGTGCATAAAAATATCAATATAACAATAAGTCTTAGAAAGCTTTATATTCTTATGACAGAATCTGGACTGTAATTAACTTTCATTTTATCAACACTAATGTCCTTACTATATCAATGAGATGTAAAGACCTCATTATTCTTCCATTACATCAGTACTCATTGGGCCAGAATTTGGATGGCTCCTGAGGTGAAATAATAGAGAAACAGAGTCCTCACTCTCACAGAGCTCACAACGTTGACACGGTGCCAGATAAATGAACAGTTGTGAATATTGGAGCTTGACACCATTTTCACCCCCTTCTCGACTCTTGCCTAGGTGATAGGTATTAGGAGACTAGAAACTACATTTCCCAAATCCCCTTGCCAGAAGGGTTCAAGGTAGAGCTTAGGTTCTGCCAATGTGAACCATAATTTGGCATCTGTAAGACAAAAGAGAATCAAAAGCCACACTACCCTTTCTCTAAGCAGCAGGTCAACACCCAGGCCCTAACAGACTGATGATCTTGTAGCAGGATGTAGGTATTTCCTCAGGAATAGCCTACCTCAGAGCTGCATGGCGGTTGTGGCCACGTTCACCAGTTCCTTGCTGTTTCCTGACCTGAGAGGGGGGGTGAAAGGCGCAGGGAGAGGCAAGCAGCAACTTCTGAATTCCTGAAAGCTAGAGCCAGACCCAAATCTAGTGGTGGCCTCTTTGACCTTCTTTCATCTAGCTCAGCTCTCCCAGTTGATTCAGAAGCACCGAATTTCCTGTGTCGAATCTCTTCCTTGAAATGCTTGCCATGGTGTTTGTTTCCCTGACCACCCTGCCTGATGCAACAAGTAATTGCAATACCACACCATAAGCATAAGGTAAACTGGGTACACATAATATGGACACTGAATACAGTCTTTAATGCCCAGGGAAGTTTCTCTGGAAGCAAAATATAGCTTATAAAAGGAATATTACTTATTCCAGTCTGGCTGAATTCAGAGATGGAGGCGAAAAGTGGTGAGAGATAAGGCTAATGAAAGTGTAAACAGTGGTCAGATTGGAAAGGGTAAGGGTAAGGAAGAGATTGCAAAGCGGTAAGACTACAGACCACTGGATGATGGCAGGACAAGAGGGACTGAAGGACTTTAAACAGAAGAATGACACAATCAGATCTGAGAAAAATCATTGTGCTGCTGTAGGGAGAACGGTCTGTATGGTCTAACAATGGAGGCAGGGAACTAGTTAAGAAAGTACTGTGGCAGGGGCTGCCTGGGTGGCTCAGTCAGTTGAGCCTCTGACTTCGGCTCAGGTCATGATATCATGGTTTGTGGGTTTGAGCCCCATGTCGGGCTCTGTGTTGACAGCTCAGAGCCAGGAGCCTGCTTCAGATTCTGTGTCCCCCTCTCTCTGTGCCTCTCCCCTTCTTGCACTCTGTCTCCATCTCTCTCTCTCAAAAATAAACATAAAAAAAAAGTACTGTGGCAGGATCAGGTGGCCATAATTGAGGACCTAATGGCCTGGACTACAAACAGAGAAACAAAGATGAGTGAAGTAGATAATTTCAAGATCTAGTTTTCCTTTGGACTTGACAAGATTTTGCTGATTAAATGTAGTTGGTGAGAGAGATGAAGGGATCTAGCCTAACACCAGTTTCTGACTTTAAGAACCAGGTAGAGATATCATATACTGCAAGGGGTAAGTTTCAGGAAGTACTCATTTTAGTTGGCAAAAACCAGACTTGAGTCTTGAACATGAGAAAGCAGAAGTGTTTTTGAAGCATCCAATTGAAGACAGCAAACCCGCAGTTGGAGATAGAGGCCTAGAATTCTAAAAGAGGCATCAAAGAAGGTGGGCATCTAAATTCAGGAGTCATTTAGGTGGCAAATAAAATGCATTGCATATATATGTGAGATAGCCTAGAGAGGGTGTGCAAAGTGAGAATCAAATGAAAGCTCAGTACAGATGTCTGAGGAACTTCAAATTTGGGGGTTTCAAAAAGAATATGAGAAACTGAGTTTAAAGCTTATAGAGGCATCAAGTATAATAAAGTCTAAAAGAAGTCCACTGGATTTATCAGGATGCATGTCATTGATTATCTTCATACTGACTCTTGGCAAAGTTATGGAACTAGAAGACAGACTCCAGTCAGCTGAAGAATATGGAGGAAGGGAGGGAACACAGTCACTGAGTGCAGAAAACTTTGAAGAATTCTAGCCAAGAAGAACCATATAAAGAGGACTATAGCTGGCGGAGGGTATGGAGTGAAGAGGGATTTTTTGCAGCTTGGATTTTAAATGCTAATAAGCGGCAGCCAAGACTGAGGTTGAAGATAGAGAAGAGAGAGGATGATTGAATAAATAAATATACCAAGAAGTGAAGAGGGAGTAGAATCTAAAATAGTGGCCCAAGATTGGCCTCACATTGGATAAGGACATGCATGGGGTACCTGGGTGGCTCAGTCTGTTAAGTGTTGGCTCAGGTCATGATCTCCTGGTTTGTGGGATTGAGCCTTGTGCTGAGCTCTGTACTGACAGTACAGAGCCTGCTTGGGATTCTCTCTCTCCCTCTCTCTCTGCCCCTCCCCTGCTTTCTCCCTCTCTCTCAAAATAAATAAATAAACTTAAAAAAAATAAAAGGATGCATGCAACTGTAGGATGTCTCTTGATGAGGTGACAGAATAGTGAAGAAATTACTACTAGTAGCTTCTGTTTTTTATTGAGAAGTAGCAGGCCAGTGTTCTATTGAGAGTAAAGAGAGAGGCAGCAGAGTTTTGAGGATAGTGAAGGAGGAATTAGCAACACTTTAGATTTGTCTAAATGGATAAATGAGCAGGAAAACAAAAGGACTGATGGGAAATACTGAAGGCCCAAAATGGGTAGCATCTGACAGTCCAGAAGCCAAATCCCAGAGATTCCTCTTATTACCATGGGACCACTAGCATGCTTACTGATGTGTATGAGTCTCAGTTTCTTTATCTGTAAAACTACTAACAATATACATTTCACAGGGCTGCCACAAATATTAAATTAGATTGATAAATGATGTAATGGATATCTGTGCTTGTACCTTCCCAACAACCCCCCTTTTTTCCTTCTTTTAACAGAAAGAACCCTTCTTTCCTGTTGGGGGTGCAGTTCATGAAATCAGAGAGGGACTTCACCTGCCTACCTGTGAACATGCAGCCCAGGCCTGGCCAATAAGAACACTGACCTCCCTGACCACAGTGATTGGCTAAGATATCTATGTCTGTGCTTATCTATAATCCAACCAGAGCCAGCTATCTGTTTTGAGATTCCTATTCATAAGGCACTATGCAGAGCTATACACATGGTATTTCTGGTGGCCATCCTTGCCACCATATTTCCCAATAAAGGGTCCAACTTCCCTGATACTGAAAGTAATAGTAGAAAACTTCCCTGTGAAGCAGAGAAAGACACAAATCTATTTGTTTCATTGGGCATGTACACAATGCTATGCCTGTAGAAAAGATCAACTTGTGGGCTTCTCAACTTCACGAGCCAGTGAATTCTTTTTTTTTTTTTTAAACTTATTCTAATTAAGGTTAGTTTTTTTGTCACAAAGTAAAGAATCCCAACTCCACATAAGGGGCTTAGTTGTGTCTGGTGCACAGGTTGGATGAACAATAGGTATTATAATTACTGTAGTCATAATGGAAACATCAGTATTAAAAAGCCCAAAATGTTCTTTTTTAATCATATTGTCACAGAGAAAAGAGACAAAGATGCGAGAAGCTACCTTGGGATAGTGGGATAATGCAATAAAAGGCCCAGAGAATGAGTTGAAGATGTCTCCATGCTGCTCTAGCTAGATTCCAATGACCCTAGAAGATGTTAATTGTCTTGCTAGTGGGAAGGATATAATGATACATGATTTACGGAGAAAGAAACGCCTTTGAGGCTATAATGATCCTTAAGGAACCAATATAACAGACATACTAACAAATTAAAGAAAGAATGTAGTCATTTGATATGATCAGACAAATGTCAAGGTTAAAAAGGACAACCGAAACAGACAATGTCCTATGAGTAAATATAAAACTCAACCCATGCTGGTAAAGGTTGATTGGCACAATATGAATTATCCTAGAGGGAGACTAAATACAGTAGTAAAATGGAGCAGCAGGAGTGCCAAGAGCTCTGAATAGGACGGAAACAGGTCCATCTGGTTGGCAGTATCAAAGAGAAATGACCGATAGAGCAGTGTGTCTCTGCGTGCTCACTATTTATCTGTATTGGTCTTGGCAGGATACAGTGCAAGCTGAGTCAGATAATAAAAGTCTAATAGTTGTCCAAAGCTCACTCAAAACATTCTAGAGATCACACTGTTCCATTGGATGGCTGTCGTTACAATGATTTTTCTATAGCAGCAGTATAATGGAAACAAATAAAATGAGACAGATATAAACAAGAGATATGGTAGTTAGTAAGAACAGTGTGTGGTACAGGTAAGTGCTTAATAGATGTTAGCTATTATTACGATCCTATGTGTGAAGGGAAAGTTACCGTGTTGTTTTTCAATATCAGCCTTAGGGAACATACTGATTGACATGTGTTTTTGAAAAAAAGTAGTACAGAGAAAAATAAGTATTCTCCAAATCTCCAAAGAAAAAAAAGTCCAAAGAAACGTGGTCCATACAAGAAAAGCCTGAGAAACAAGATGAAGAGAACTTTACAATCACAATATCCAAAATCATATCATTCAAGGGGCACCTGGGTGGCTCAGTTGGCTGAGCGTCTGACTTCATCTCAGGTCATGATCTCACAGTCTGTGAGTTCAAGCCCTGCATTGGGCTCAGGGCTGACAGCTCGGAGCCTGGATCCTGATTTGGATTCTGTGTCTCCCTCTCTCTCTGACCCTCCCCTCCTCAGGCTCTGTCTCTCTGTCTCTCAAAAATAATAATAATAAAATGTTACAAAAATTTTTTAAATTAAAAAAATAAATAAAGTCATATCATTCAAGTGGTGGTAATCAATGATGGACCAATGGATGGTTTGCGGCAGGTAACGTTAGAAGTGTTCCCTTAATCTTTTCTCCAAAGTCATCCCAAATTCATAACAACCAATTATTGACTTGATTTCATCTAATTTCACACAAAGTGTCAACAAATATCTTTAGAAAGCTTTGACTCTTACTGATCTATAAATAATTAAAAACTGTCTTAGTATGTAGATATGGCTTCACCATAAGTGTCCTAACCTTTCTTATAACCAGATGCTAACTTTGGGGCTTAGAATCTACCTATACTGAAATTCTGGAACAATGAATTATCATTAAATTACATTAAATTCAAAAGCCCTCACATTTAGGTAAAATATAGACAAACACTGCATCATTATAAAAGCAAAACAAAACAAACCACCTAACCCAAAAGAAGACATTTTTCAAAATAAGGAAGAGGCAAAAAGTTACCAGCAAACACAAAGATAAAAAGAGTAAGGATAATGATGTTAACTGAAAACTCAGTAAATTTCAAGTCAAAAGAGAACTAAGAAGAAGGTCATTTTTACTAATAAGAGAGGAACTTGCCTTTGAATATAGCTTTCATTCATCCCATAGGCCTTCATATGAAGGCTGAACGTACCATTAGTCTGTGGACATGAGAATTATTTAGGTGAATGTCCTTTTACATTGTCAAGTATTTTTGATATTGTTTTAATGTTTATCAATTTTTGTTTGATTGTTACAGCAGCTAGAAAACATCTTTGTCCATATTCTGCATTTCTGAAGTTACCAAATACCTTCCAAACAGATTAATCCAAGTTACGTTACGTAGCCACTTACTATTTGCTGTCTACTAGGTAAGGTTACTTGTAGTACCTGTAGAATACACAGTTTGATACGTCTCCATTCCCTCAATCCTATTAGCTACAGAATTCAGATTTTCTATGGCTTTGTTTGACTATTTCATCAGTCAACAACTGAGAAAGGCATATTCAAGTTTCCCCAAAACTGTCAGATTTTCGTTTTGTTTCTAAGAGTTTCTTCATTGTTTGATTTCTGGCTGTGGTGTGGTTTGTTTGTTTTTTGTGCCTATGTAATTCTTAGATGCTATTTCTCCCTGGTTAAGTGTTCAGGCACAAAGAACATGAGGTCTGGAAAAGTACTGAGAAGGGAGACGGGCCATGAGCCACGCAGGCAGAGAGCACCAGGAAGATCTGGAAAGGAGGACAACGTGCAGCTGTCCAGGAACATTTCTTTAAGGCACCTGCCAGCCACCAGGAGTACAGCCTTCGGCACGTTCTGGCTGCAGGTAGAAGGACAGGGTAGAAAGGACTGTTGAAAATAATTAAGGGGCCCTATGACACAGGAAATAGAGTTCTGGGGGGTATGGGTATTATCACATCTTTTCATTTACTTTAAAATACTCCAGCATAAGCAGTGACATCCGTATTTGTTTTTTAAGTTATGCTCTGGGCTCAGTCAGTAACTCTAATTAAAAATTCACACCCCAGATATTTGCTGGCTGATAGTCTAATCAGAAAGCGGACGCTCCACAGGTGACTGCCACAGCACTTTTGGTATCTTTATCTATGAGCAGCACCAGAGGCTTGGCTAATTAGCATGACAGAGATTAGAAATGGGTTCTCACTGCTGAAACTCCTTGTATTCAGGATTTGTGGACTGGGTACGCTATTTTACAGACAATGTGTACCTACACGGGAGCAGAATTTAAGAACTGAGTGAGGTCTATGCCTTTTCCAGCAGTGACTCGTGACTTGCTCTGGTCCCCACTCCAGGTCCAGCCAACAGGTTATTCTACCTTCTGGGAAGCAGTAATACCATCTCCTCCTCTATTCCTCCCCTATAAACAAACAAACAAATAAATAGAAATAGTAAATTAAATTAAAATAGTAAAAAAGATATTTTCCTTTTACTAACTCTTGGATTGCTGCGCTATCCTATTTCGCATCTCAGCTATTCTATCAACCATGTAACCAAATACCTACACTAAAAATGCCTCCGTTTTAAATAATCCAGTGAGTCCTAATTAGATCATTCCTCTACAATCAAGTTGCATCTGCTTCTAGTGAACTTTTCCAGCAACATGTGTCCAGAGCATATAAAAGCACAGGTAAATGGGACTTTGTTAAGCTCACAAAACAGATTTTATGAACTAGGTGCACGCACCTGTGAACAGATGTTTAACAAATATCGATGTGTTGGCAGAATTTGGTCCAAGATAAGCTTTCATTATAACCTGGAAGTGAGACTTTGAGGTGGTAGCTAAGCTTCACTTAACTTCTAAATATAGCCAGAAAGAACCTAAGGGTTGTACCTGAGCAAACAGGCTTGATCAGTTTGAAAAAGGTACAGTGACAAATTACAAAGACGTTGACCTGGGACTCTGAATTTCTGCAGAATAGGAACAGAGCCTGGGGTAAGAATGAGTCTGAAGATGGGACCAAATGCCTTCTGCTGTGGGGTGTAGAAGGAATCAGGCATAGACCAGGATGTCATTATATCTGCAAATTCAATAGTGTGGTGTAGCTGCTGCAAGACTGATAGGAACATGTTCTCCAGAACAGGGAAGACAGTAGTCACACTTGACTGTGCCAGGTCGAGGTAGGTTACCTTGTGCATATCATGCTCAGTTGCAGGTGTATGGACTGAAAAGAACACAGACCAAACGGATATACCAAAAACAGAATCTACAGATGATGGAGGGCCTTTGAAATCCTGTTGTATGCAGAGCTTTCTACATAATTTATGGGGCCAGTGTGAAATAAAAGAGCAAAAATAAAGAATTTCAAGGTGGTGACAGCAGAACATTAAGTCATGTGTGAGGTCTTTATGAATGTGGATCCCGACACACCTGGCTCAAGGTACATGCCTCTGAAGTCAGTCATGTTGTAGGAGGAACAAGAACTTGCCAGATGGTGAGATGGTGGTGATGGGGAGACAGGGGAGGAAGTATATTAGATTGATTTTCAGCTATTTTTGAGATTAAACTAACACTGTTTTATATGGCAATGAGCTGACGTTGTGGTGAAGCACATCTTGTGCTAACATAAGAAAAGAACATTCTTCAAATTAAAGCTCATCAATTACTTGTGAGAGCACCAGTCACTCTACCATGTGTTCTTAACCCTGGTTTTGCATAAGGAATACCACATAGAATTTGTTTAAGATAAAATACATTATCATGGTGCCTGGATGGCTAGTTGGTTAAGCTTCTGACTCTTGATTTCACCTCAGGTCATAATCTCATGGTTTGTAGCTTTGAGCCCTGAGTTGGGCTCTGCACTGACCATGTAGAGCCTGCTTGGGATTCTCTCTCTCTTCTATCCCTCTGTCCCTCCCCAGTGCATGTGCACTCTCTCTCTCTCTCAAAAATAAATAAACTTAGGGAAAAAAAGAAAAGAAAACACATTATCAGTCCAGATCAAAGGTCTGATTCCTTACTAACTGAGCTACCCAGGCACACACATTATCAGTCCAGAACCAGATTAAAATGGGCAAGGCCACCAGGCAGCTGCCTGAAATTTCCATCTATAAGGGATACAGTTAGGTATTAGAGCATCACAGAGAATGTAAGGACATAAAGTTTTGCTTCCCAAAACTCTGAGACAGACTACTTTGATTGAAAAACCACTTTGGTAATGCTCTTGTTATAGGTGGGTGGGTGAATATGCAAGAGACATCTTCAAATACTGATAGATGGTCACTCAAGCTTTCTAGGGGGCATAGGTCCAAATAGCTGCAGAGCTTCCATTTATGTGAGTATGATACCTAATTTGTGATTATGATGGTCTTTTCTGGGATAAGAGTCATCAGGCAATCTTTATCCTTCCTCATGCTCCACTAAATAAATGCTGAAAACATATAATATCAGTTTTCAGTTGTAAAAAAATCAATTATCCCACAAAGGGTCCTACGTGTCTCTCTTTGGCTTTACCTAGGTTCTACCTTATAAGATTGCTTCAGTGGGTCTGCAATACTTGATAGAAATATATGGTTTTTTAAAGTTTATTTGTTTATTTTGAGAGAGAGAAGGAGAGAAGGGCAGAAAGGGGGAATCCCACGCTGGCTCAGCACTGTCAGCACAGAGCCTGACACAAGGCTTGAACTCACGAACCATGAGATCATGACCTGAACCAAAATCAAGAGTTGGACACTTAACCAAGCCACCAAGGCACCCCCTTTTCTTAAGATTTTTGAAAATATTTACTTATGTAAAGAGAAATAGAGTGTGAGCAAGGTACGCACCGAGAGAGGGGGGACAGAGGATCTGCAGTGGGCTCTGTGCTGACAGCATCAAGCCCCGGGTGGCTCTCAAACTCACAAACTGTGAGATCATTACTTGAGCCAAGGTCAAATGCTTATTAACCAACTGAGCTACCCAGATGCCCCAGGAATATATGATTTTAACAAGCTCACCAAGGTTTATGATGGACAGCAGTATTGGAAATCATTGCTGTGGGTATTTATGCAGACCCTGGCACCCTACTTCTTCTGGAACTTGGTAGAACGCTTCTTACTTGGTAGTTAGTTGGAACAGAAAAGGGTTTAACAATTCCTTCCAAATTGAATGTTCACTGATTTCACTAATTCACTACCAATTAACTGAAAGAAAACATATGCTTCCGGCAGACTGGTGCTATTTCCCGGATGTGTTATGCACATTTCTACCTCTATGCTTTTTATCTGTCATTCTTCACCTTTAACTTTCCACCCCCATTACTTTTCCTTTCCCCGTCTATCAAGGGGAACAGCAACTTCCCCCTTGCCTTCCAAACCACCCCAGTTCTCAGTGACTTCTGCCAAGGGATATATGTGGTCTTTATTATCTATAAAACATGTAGAAACCTTAGCCTACATTAGCTCATACTAGTAAACCTTTATTTATATCTATGGTTCATTATACCAACTTTTGGTGACCCTCTTTGAGACAAGTAATGCTTCTGACAGTGACCAGGTAGGGTAAGCAAGTGCTTGATAAATGTAGAGCTTTTTGTTGCTTGTGTAGAGGTTGTTAGATCAGTGTCATTTGTCATACTGCCTTTGACTGGCAGTGGTCTCTGTTCCCTCATCTCGTAAGTGGAGGTAACAATTTTCACCTCACAGTTATTGTAGAGCTGATATGCGAAAATGTATGTAAAAAATGCTTCAGAGATAGTAGCTGATCAATAAATGGCAGGTCCTTTCCTTCATTTCTTAAAGGCTTGGTTTCAATAGCTGCTTTCTTCTGAGTTTTGCTTTTGTTTTTTACAGCTCTGGGATGGCCATGTCAGAGCACTGATGGACAGATAGAGTAGAAGTTACTCAATCTGACTATAAACAGAGGTTCATGGTTCATCTACAAATTGCTCAGGGTGGGTATCTAGAAAAATTTGTAATCATAACTGAGGACCTGGATTCCTGAAAGCATTTAATCATCTTTAACTTGCCTGGGGAGGTCTCAAGGGTTATGTAAGCTTCTTTTTGGAGCCACATAAATTGAAAACTCATTTCAAACCAATGTAAAATTGTTTTTTATGGCAAGCAACAATGGATTTCACCCATATTCTTTATCATTTGATCATTATTTCCTGTATTCTTTTGTGCCACCTTCCAAGGAGGCTGGCAACACAATCAGGGGATCGGCTATTATATTATTGGAGCATATTTCAGTCAGGCGGGGCTAGGTTACGCAGCAGTCAAAAGAGCCTATGAACCTCAGCAGCGAAAGGAACAAAGGCCTGTTTCTGGTTCACACTCCATGTCCATCTTAAAAGGGCCAGGAGTGGGGATCTAGGGGGAATGTGTTTTACATTATTCTCACATAGCAACACAAGCTGAAGAAGGTTCCATCTCCTTCATTCTACAATGAGAAAGGAAATGCAGTGAAATATGAAATAGCTCATAAGGATGCTGCAAGGAAGCTCGTATTTCACTGACTAAAGCAGGTCACTTAACTGTGCCTATCTTCAAAAGGGATGGAGAAGTACAGAGTGACCATGAGCCTAGAAGGAAGAAAAATGAAAGCTCTATAAAGAGCTTTAATGACTATTATAGAGAGGAATTTTATTCTGCATGACCAATGTGTATATTTGTTTCCAACTGGCCTGACTTTTTTTTTTTTTTAAGGCCTGGCACATATAATACTGCCACAACTCAGAGATCTCCCTCAATAGTCACCTGAGCACTTGGCCTTTTTTTTCTTTGATTTGAAATAGGCTTCATATCTGTGATGCCAATAATTTCGTATGAGGTGGGCCATGCAGTAAAAGTTTTAAATGCAAATGAACCACTGACGATTTTTGGATCTCATATTTTCTTGTAGATATACAAAACCATATCTAATTAAAACCTTCAGATATTACATTCTTACTATGTGCCAAAATGTACACTAGAAATAAAACTAGAACTGACATTTCTGACTGATGCATTCTTTACTACTAAGCCTTATAATGCAGCAACATATTCATAAAATATTTGCAACATTCATGATCAGATTTCCCTCTCATTTACAAATCAGGGCTTTACATCTGATTCAGATTCTCTGAGTTTGAAATTTCCTACTTAGAAAAAAAATTCCATTGTCAGCATATGTCAATCTCTACTTTTTCAAACTTAACTGTCAGCATAATTTCATGTATGTATGTATACATTTATTTGTATAATATGCTTTCCTAGTAAATAATTGATACAGGACCTTGGAAGTAGCAAAGTGAATCAATACAATGCCATGGAGAATTAAAGAAAATACGTAGACTCCTCATTTTCAGTCTTGTTCTTTTATGTTTTTGTGTTTTGTAAACAACTGCTCTTGAATCCTAAACTACAGAAAAGTGAAAGTTTCACAGGATGAAAAACAGCAATTTCTACTTAGATGCCATGGTTATGGGATCTTCATTGGTGAGCTATTGGACTTAAAAACATCAAGAACCCAAATGCAAAGAGCAACTAGAAGGCTAAAATAAGAACAGAGAGCACCGTTAAATAGCATAGATAAACTTGAGCAAATAATATAATAATCATAGAATAACAGTTTTGGAAGGGAACTTAAAGATCCTACTAGAAGAGAATATAGCATAGGATGCTATATTTATCAGAATCTCTCTCTGTCTCTCTCTGTCCCTCCGTCTCTCTTTCTCTTTTGAGAGCAGATGTTTTTTCTACATGTGTTTCTAGAGCAACAGCTGTGTACCAGCCAAGTGCTAAAGGCTAGGAATACCACAGACCTTCCCCTCAAATAGTTCATCTTTTTGTCAAAAAGGCATAATGAAAAAAAGGCTATAAATGGATTATATTCTATAAGAACTGGCTATAATGTGCTTTGGGAAACTAGATATAAGACTAATCGGCTGTCTGGGGACGTGGGAAATGCTGCACTGAGGAGATGGACCTTGAAGAACAAGGAATTTGCTCTGGGGAAAAGAGGGTACAGGGAACACAGAAGCAAGCTTAAATTACAGAAACCCAAAAGAACATGCTGTAGTAAGGAAATGGCAAGAAGTTTGGTACAACTGGAGCAGGGTAATGGGGAGAGGACAGATAGAAAGAATGGTTCACATAAAATCTGGAGCCAGGTGTTAGATGGAATTACACTGGAGACTACAGTGTTTCAATGGCAGCTCATGAAGGATTATAAACAGGAGAATAATACAAGGGATTTGCACTGTAGAAAGGACGTGCTGTCAGGAGCCTTTGTATTAATCAGATTAGTAAAGAAAAAAAATCACCCTCACCATGATTTTTTCTAAAGTTGAAAAATTTTTCCCCTAATTATTCTGAACGAGATTACCCTCAATAATGTGGATGTATCTCAACTGATATACTTCATCAGTTGAAGGTATTAAGAACAAAAACTGAGGTTTCCCAGAGAAGAAATTCTGCAGCATCAACTCCTACCTGAGTTTCCGGCCCATTGCCTGCTGTTATGGATTTTAAAATTGCCAGGCTGCACCACCATGTGAACCAGTTCCTTAAAATACACACACACACACACACACACACACACACACACGACTAGGAGGGCACAGGGCAACCAAAGAAAGAGGCAGGCCACTCGAGGTTGTAAACGGCAGGTTTAACAAGCAAAGGGAACGTACATATCCTTTCCTCGTGGGTGACAGCAAGATGAATAGACCCTCACACCTGCCCATCAAACCTTAAAAGTTTATATAGAGAAAGGCCTTAAATGGATTCAACCAGGTATACCATGCAGATGATTTCAACACCACATCACTATGTCAAGACTATGCACTGGAAGCAGCCTCTGGGAGCTGGAAAGGCAAGCAAAACCTATGTTCCAAGGACAGGGGAAGGGATGAAAAGCCTCTGATCACCAGGGGCCAGGTGACGTCTTCTTGATGACCTTTCCCAACATGGACATGTTCTGGTTAGCTAATAGTTTTCTCATTAGACAAGTTTAGAACTTTTTCTTGAACCACGTTAGTTATAGTACAATCAAAACCCAAACTGACCTTTTACCATGTAACCCCTTTCCCCTTATCCTATGAGAATTGGAGGGGTACCTGGGTCGCTCAATTGGTTAAGTGTCTGACTCTTGATTTTGGCTCAGGTCATGACCTCATGGTTCATGGGATGGAGCTCCATGTGAGTCTCTGCTCTGGCAGTGTGCGGTCTGCTTGGGATTTTCTCTCTCTCTCTCTCTCTCTCCCCCCCCCCGGTACCCCTCCCCCACTCATGCCCTTTCCCTCTGAAAAATAAACCAATCACCATTATAAAAGAAGTGGTGAGAGTAGACAGCCTTGTATTATTAGGGGGAAAGTTCTCAGATTTTCTCCATGGAGTATAATGTTCACTGTGGGGTTTTGGTATGTGGCCTGTACCACTTGTTGAGGTATATTCCATCTAAATGTACTTTGTTGAGGGTTTTTATCATGAAGGGATGTTGTACTTTGTCAAATAATTATTCTGCATCTATTGATATGATCGTATGGTTTTTATCCTTTCTCTTATTGATTTAATGTATCACATTGTCTTATCTGCAAATATTGAATTATCCTTGCATCCCAGAATAAATCCAGTTTGATTGTGGTGGATGAAGTGGTGGATGATTTTTTTTAATATATTGTTAGATTCAGTTTGCCAATGTTTTGTTGGGAACTTTTCCATTTTTGTTCATCAGAGATAGTGCCCTACAGTTCTCTTTTTCTGTAGTGTCTTTATCTGGTTTTGGTATCAGGGTAATGCTGGCTTCAGAATAAATTTGGCAGCTTTCCTTCCCCTTCTATTTTTTTCTAAATGTTTGGTAGAATTCCCCTGTGATGACATCTGGTCCTGGACTTCTGGTTTTTGGGGAGTTGTTTGATTACTGATTCAATTTCATTGCTGGTAATCCATCTGTTCAAATTTTCTATATCTCCCTGAGTCAGTTTTGGAGGTTATATGTTTCTAGGAATTTATCCATTTCTTCTAGGTTGTCTACTCATCCCTCTCCGATTACTGATGCTGTTATTATGAGGAGTATTTTCCTTGATTTATCAATTACCATAGGCTAGGATGTGATGCAGTAACGAACAATTCAAAGTCCTCTTGGCTTAATATAAAACTTTATATATATACATACACACACATACATCTTGAGGCACCTGGGTGGCTCAGTCAGTTAAGTATCCAACTTTGGCTTTGATCATAATCTCATAGTTCATGAGATTGAGCCCCACATTGGGCTCTGTGCTGACAGCTCAGATACTATAGCCTGCTTTGCTTTCTGTGTCTCCCTATCTCTCTGCCCTTCCCCCACTTGTACTCTGTTTCTCTCTCAAAAATAATGCACATTAAAATTTTTTTTAATTTAAAATTTTAATTTAAAATGTATGTATATCTTGCTTTTGCTGTCTGAACATTACAGGTTGGCAGGGGTTTCTCTTCATCATAGTCATTCATGGAACCAGTCTGATAGAGCATTCAGCACCTCAAAAGTTACCAAACACCTTGCCAGAGGGAGAACAGATTGGAGGGTCTGGCCCCAGCAATTAAATTCCTCAGCAACAGAGGCACATTTCCACCCAAACACATGAGGGCCAGGAAGTACAATCCTGCCATGTACACCAAAGACAGAAAACTGGTGAATGATACTAAGGACAACCTTGCACTGTAAAATATTCTTCTTTCCTCCAATCATGTCACCCGGGGTGGGGGTGGTGGTAGAGCAATTCAGAGACTGTGAAGTAAAAGCATGACAGTTGTGTTTAATTGATGATTGGTCAGGTAAAGGTATTAACTTGAAACTCTGGTTTCTAGTCTGGGTCATTCTTCTTCTTTTGAATCTTCCATATAATATGAAACAGCAGATCCACCAGCATTCCACAACACACAATTCTAAAGATTCAGGTCTGTTTCTGGTTTGAGACAGTTTATCCTCATTCACATGGGGAGCTTAGTATCTGTATTTGTGGCATTGGATTCCCTATGTATTATATCATTGCTTTGACTTGTTACCCAATTTGGATTGTTCTTTCTTTTTTTTCAAATCCCATTTCTATGGTCTTAAAAAACAATGTCTTTTATAGTGTTGAGGTGCCAGACTAACTATTCTAATGTGTAACAGGGCTGATGTCCAGCCCTTGCATTGGAGGGTTAATTTCTCAGGATGGAATAGACATGGCAGTTGAGACCCATAGTACTGAAGCTCCTAGGATTACTTATCTGTACATTTTGAGCATTTAGCTTGTGAGTTTGTTTGACTGTGACTACGGGTGAATACCTATCCATCTAGGCTGTTATTTGGCTTTGGGATCTGAGTAGAGATTGCCCATGACATTAGGCAGAATTGTTGGCTCTGTAGTCTACTTTTCCAGGGGCATCCTCATCCATAGAGAAGCAGCACAGGATAACCAGTGGCATTTCTCTTGCACTCTGACAGCAAATGGAGACAGAATAAGCCCTGAGCATGGAAGTATACGGACTTTCTTCAAGCTTGGTGCCTACTCAGCGTCAGAATACAGTTCAGTTTTTGTCCCCGTGCATCTCAAACTTTAATGTGCATATAAATATACTGGAGGTCTGGTTATAATACATATTCTGACTCATTAAGTCTGAGGTGGGACCGAATAGTCTGCATGATTAGTAAGCCCCCATGGACCACATTTAGGGTTGTGAAAATCTCACCCTTTCCCAGTATCTCTTATTTTACAATGTTATGCCTGAACTCCACATAGGTTTCCAAATTTCTCAGGCAGATCAAGGTTTATAAGGAGTTCATTTCTCAACAAGTTGCCTTCTGAATAGAGGGTGCATGATGCCTTTTAGCCACTTTTAAGTATCTCATAAGTGGCTATTTTAGAAAAAAAGAAGTTACTTTTATTGAGCACCTACTTTGTGCAAGTGGTAAATGTGTTACATACAATTTCCTATTTACTGTTTCAGTATGCACTACTCTATGAGATAAACAGTTTATTTTCTACCTTTTAAAAGAAGAGTAAGGTTCAGTCAGGGAGGTGAAATGACTTGCTTTGGGGTCAACAATTAGCTATTGCACTGGGCTTAAAACTTCACCCTGTATTAACTCTTCCATCTGGGCCACACTGTCTCTAAATGGCAATTTCAATTCTATTCTTGAAACCAATATTGCCCTGTAGGTGGCTAACTGAAATTTAAATTAAAAACTAAGTAAAATTTTAAAAAGTGTTAAAATGTGAGCCTAAGAAATAAGACAGTTCATAAAGGAGAATAGAAATTGATTGTAAGTACTCTTAGTATCTTTTTCTTTGTTTGACATTTTTGTTTCTTACTCTGCAGATGACAGTCCACACAAGCAAATTTAGTTATACTTTAGAAGTAAATTCGTTATTTATGGACTTTAGCAATAAAAGTTCTCCTATCTGCAGAAAGCCCCTAACAAACCACTGCTTCAAGTCTGCAATGTCACTGCAGGATAGAAGGAGGGATGCCAATAGCCTGTTAGACAAGGTTACTCCCTCTGTGCTGACAGCTTGCTCAGAGCCTGGAGCCTGCTTTGGATTCTGTGTGTCTGTCTCTCTCTGCCCCTCACCTGTTTGTGCTTTATCTCTGTGTCTCTCTCAAAAAATAAAAAAAGTGAATAAACATTAAGAAAAAGTTTATTTTAAAAAAAGACTGCAAATTCTTAGCATCAGTAATGTATTTCCATCAACATCATAAGCTATGTTTTCTTTCAGTAACTTTTAAAACCCTATGGTACATTCATGAAAATTATGTATGTAGATTTTTGGTTCCTGCATAGTTGTCCTTATAACTTTTTAGAACACCATAACAAGTTAGCACTGGAGAAATAAATATAAAACTATACATTTTCAGGGCACCTGGGTGGCTCAGTTGGTTATGCTTCTGACTCTTGAGCTGATTTCAGCTCAAGAAATGGTTGTGGGATCTAGCTCTGTGCTGGGAAGGGAGCCTGCTTAAAAATCTTGCCCTCCCTCTGCCCTTCTTTCACACATGATAACATGACCTCTCTCTCTCTCTCTCTCTCTCTCTCTCTCTCTCTGTCTCTCTCAAAAAATGTATAAAAAATACAACTCAGTATTTTCAGAAGTATACTTCTGGCTTGTGATATAAAATGTGTATCACTACTAAAAAAATAAAAAATATCTAAAAAACCACTGCACATAGCTGGTAGATGAAGTTTTTGTGGCCTGATGGTATCACTTTCATTTTATCATTGAGTATTTGGCAAAGGCTTAAAATTTATGTGGTGTAAAAGTTTTTCAACGTGCTCCTACATTTCACTGCTAACAAAAAGTATGCTATAGTTTTGGATATTTTAAAAATTGATGGTGTCAAAAGGAATTTGATATATTATTCACTCTAAGTAAACAATGTATAACAGAATATAGACTGCTTTATACAGTAGATTTTTTTCCCATACATAATCTATTGCAACCCATTGTTTACAGTACAAAATTGAAAAGTTATTATATTTCCAGCCCATCAAATAGGGTTTGTCTAGATTTGGTCTTTGTAGGTAGTCCTAAAACATGTATAAAATCTTTCACAAGCCATGTCATTCCCTGGACCAAAAAAAATTTTTAAATATGAAAATATTTGCCATGGGAAATCCATATATTTAACAAAAAATATTATCTGCTCAATAGGGATTACAATAATGTATTATACACAAAATAATTGAATACCTAACATTATATTATTCAAAATTATTTCATCTTATCTTCTGTTACTTTTTAGTATTTCATTTTGAATCTAAACTTCCAGCTAATATATAATATTATATGGTTTGTGCTCTGTATAAATATTTTTCCATAATATTATAAAATGTTACTATGGTTTCCTCCAAATGAAGAAAATTCACTATATCATATGAGTATCCGCTGAATGCTAGACTTTGTCTTACCTGTTGAGCGAGCAACCAACAACAGAAAGAAGCCTCTATGTGTAAAGAGAATCAGTACCTAGAGTCGCTACAATATATTAACTAAATATCCAGTTTTTGAAAAAAAAATTAAAAGACATGCAAAAAAAATGGGTGTGAGTCATACATATAGAAACAAAAGCAGACAACAGAAAATGTATTTCTGAGGGCCTAGATGTCAAATTGAACAACGATTTAAAAGTAGTAATTATCACGTTTAAAGAACTAAAGGAAAAAATGCTTAAGGAAGTGAAGGAAGGGTAACAGTATCCTGGTGGTGTTCCTTGCTCCTCTTTTGGTCCCTCTTCAACAATGACTTAGATATGCATATATGAACACAGGGGCCTTGTGGGAGTTGTGGAATCCAGCGATACATGCCAAGGGACCCAGGTGGAGTCTCACCAACTCATGCATCCAGATGCAGGCAGATAGACCTTGATATGGGCTGGGCAACCAGCACAGCCAGCAAACCTGCCCCAACCTACCTACATCAGCTGGGGCAAAGCCTGGAGTGTACTGAGCTGGAAAGATACTCACAAATAAGAGAGAATGTGCAGAAGCCTTTCTGCCTTCCAGTCTTTGCAAGGGAGAGCATGCCAGCATGCCTCTGGAACAAAAAAATATGAGTTTGGGTGCAACGGTGACAATAAGAGGAAGTTTGCCAACACCACCCCTCCACCAAGTCAACATCGCATGAGTATGACCTACTCGAGACCTCCCGCACTGGGGTAAAGAAAAGCAGTGAGTGCCAAGGCTATCCCAGCTTTGTGGGACAAGACTGAGGAAAACCATGTATCTCCAGCAACCCCCAGAGTACTAAGGAGAAACCTCCATGACTGGGAAGAGGAAGATCAAGAAAGAGGCAGATAAGAATATCAAAGGGTATTAAAGGAGCACAGTTTCTGCTGATTGTATTCAGGACTTCAACATGAAGTCCATCCACAAACCATTGAGAGTACCTCATCAGAAACTCTCCCTACCAGTTCTATGGGAGACCCTGATACCCTCAGTGATAAACTCACACCTCCCTCCACTCTGCAGTGTCATTCATAATAACTAAGATACGGAAACAACATTAAGTGTTGTCAACAGATGAATGGATAAAAAGTTGTTGTATGTATATGCAATGAAATATTATTCAGCTATGAGAAAAAAGGAAATCCTGACATTTGCAAGACTATGGATGAACCTTGAGGGCATTATCCTAAGTGAGATTAAATCATACAGAGAAAGACAAATACTGTATTGTGTCACTTACATACAGAATCTTAAAAAGCTGAACTCATAAAAACAGACAGTACAATGGTGGTTTCCAAGGGCTGAGGGTTGGGGGGTATTTGGAAATATGCTCTTTAAGGGTAAACACTTGCAATCCGTAGGTAAATTAATCCTGGAGCTCTAGTGCACAGCATAGTGACTTGAGACAACAATACTGTATTATGAACTTCAAAGCTGCTATTAAAATTGGTTTGTTATTGACTGCTTTGTTCTCCTTTGGATCTTTTCAATTAGATTAAAAATGTTATTGATTAAAACTGACTATAAAAACGTGTTCAAAAAAGTAAAATAAGTTATGATGACAATGTTTCATTCACTAGCAAATACCAATAAAAAGACAGAAATGAAAAAGAGCCAAATGGATTCTGGATTTAAAAGGATTACAATTGGGGCACCTGGGTGGCTCAGTTGGTTAAGCAGCTGACTTCGGCTCAGGTCATGATCTCATGGTTCGTGAGTTCAAGTCCCTATTCGGGCTCTGTGCTGACAGCTTAGAGCCTGGAGCCTGCTTCAGATTCTGTGTCTCCCTCTCTTTCTGCCCCTCCCCTGCTCGTGCTCACTCACTTGCTCTTTCTCTCTCTCTCTCTCTCTCTCTCTCTCTCTCTCTCTCTCTCTGTCTCTGTCTCTGTCTCTGTCTCTCTCTCAAAAAAATAAATAAACATTTAAAAAATAAAAGGATTACAATAAGTGAAACTGAAAAATTCAGTAGACCATTCAACAATGGATTTGATCTGGCAGAAGAAAGAATCAGCAAACTTGTAGACTGATCAATTGAAAGTATGTAATTTGAAGACCTTAAGGAAATAAAAAGAATTAAGATAATGTAATATAGCCCAAGAGATATTTGGGACATCATTAGGCAAAACCACTTACAAGTAATGGCACTACCAGAAGAAGGGAGAGAAAATATGGAGCAGAAACAGTTAAAAAAATAATGGCAGAAAACTTCACAAATCTGGTTGAAAAGAATAATACACATAAGAAGCTCAACAAACTCCAACTGAGATAAACATAAAGTTCCACACATAGACACATCACAGTAAAAATGCTAAAAGACCAAGAGAAACTCTTCAAAGCACCAAGAAAAAATTACTTATGTACAAAGACCACCATTGTTAAGACTTAATATTAACAGCTAGCTTCTTATCAAAAAAAAAGTGGAGGCTGGAAGACAATGAGGTGACGTTCAAAATGATGAATTAAAAACATGCATGGACCCAGAATATTATATGTGGGAACATGATCTTAGAAAAATGAAGATGAAATAAAGACATACTTATAGTAAAAGAAAAAAAAAACAATTTGGTCCTAACAGATCCACCTTCCAAGAAATAATAAAGGAGGTCCCTCAAGCTGAAACCAAGTGACTTCAAATGGTAAATCAAATCCACATGAAAAAACAAGGGACTATTAAATAAATTATATAAACATAAGACACATTATAAATGCATATTTCTCCTTCTTTCCTCTCACCTAGTTTAAAAATTATATATAATATATATATTGTTGGAAAAGTAGCATATAGATATGCAATATACTTGACAATAACAGCACAAAAGAGATTTTGGGGAGCAATATTGTATTATGGTAAGGAAGCTACACCAGATAGTAACTTGAGTTTACAAAAACAAATGAAGAGAATCAAGAGTGGTAAATAAGATTAATGTAACAAATTTTATAAATATATACTTGTCCTCCTTTTTGTGCTTCAGCATTTTACCAGATAAAAAAGATATAAATAATTATTTAGTAACTGTAAAAATGTATTGCTGGGTTTGTAACATATACGAGCGTAGAGTGAATAGAGCTATAAAGGAATGTTTATACATGTCACAGGAGTTAATATAAATTTGAAATAGACTGATTAAGATTTATATCATAAGACCTACAGTGACCACTAAGAAAATGACTCAAAGTAAAAAATTATTGAAAAAATTAAAATATTACACTAGAATATATTCACTTAGTCTAAAAGAAAGTAGGAAAGAAGAATACAGGGGAATATGTTTGAGACCTATATAAAACACAAAACTAGAATGGTAGACTTACAGCCAAGTATACTGATAATAATATTAATGTGAATTGATTAAACAACCCAACCAAAAGGCAGAGATTCTTAGGCAGGACCAAACCAAAACCAACAAAATAGATGCCACTATGTGCTATCCATAAGGAATGTATTTTATTTTATTTTATTTTTCTCCACATGGAATATATTTTAGTTTCAAAGATACAAACAGTATGAAATCAAAAGGAGAAATAAAAGGATATAAAAATATATATCATGCAAAAAGTAACCTCAAGAAAGCTGAAGTGACTATATTAATATCAGATGAGACAAACTAACAATTTGTTACTGGAGATAAGAGGAACATTTTATAATGATAAAAGTATAAATCCCTCAGTGATACACAACAATTTTAAACATATGTGCACCCAATGACAGAGCCCTAAATATATCAAGCAAAAACAGACAGAATCAAAGGAGAAATAGACATTTCACTAATTAGAGTTTACGTCTTTATCTGAAATTCAGTAATGGACAGAACTAGACAGCAAATTGACCAGGAAGTAGAAGTCTTAAACAAGAATACCATAAAACAACTCAACTTAGCACATATTAGGGAACACGCCACCCAAAAAACAGCAGAATACACACTTTTCCAGTGTTCCTGGATCATTCTCCAGGATAGACTATGCTAGTCCATAAAACAACCATTAATAAATTTAAAAGGATTCAAACTGTCCAAACTATATTCCTCAATCAGAATGGTGGTGAAAAAGTACAAACTTCTAGTATAAAATAAATGAGTCCTGGAGATGTAGTGTATATGTTAACTACAGTTGGTAATACTAGATTGTACATTTGAAAGGCACTAAGAGAGTAGATCTTAAAAGTTCTTATCACAAGAAGAAACACATTTTGTAAATATGTGTGATGGATGTCAACTACGTATTGTGGTGATCAATTCACAATATTCATATATGTCAAATCATTATGTTGTATACCTGAAACTAATATAACATTATAGGTTGATTATATCTCAAAAATATGGAATAAATGGAGTTCCTGACATTAAGAGATTTATAATCAAATGAAAAATCTTCCTCATTTAGAAAATACTAGAGTTAAAATGATGCTTTTTTTATCCTATTGCTGTTACATTTTCAGTTGTTTCTTAATCTTTAAATTTTGTAGGCAGAAAAATATAATGTCAATGCTCCATTGTCAAGTGTGCATACACTAAAATCATCCTATTCAGATGGGAAAAAATGTAATATACCATATTAACAGAATAAAGAACAAAAAAATAATTGATCGTTTCAGCAGACACAGAAAAACCACTTGACAAAATTCACAAAACTAGGAAAAATATATAAGAAAATTTCCTCAAACTGATAAAAAAGCATATACAAAAAGCCCACTGCAAATATCATACCTTTCCCTCTCAGTTTAGGAAGAAGACAAGATGGCTGGCCACTTTTGTCACTTCTATTCAATATTCTATTGAAGGTTCTAGATGGCAAATTAATCAAGAAAAAAAATAAAACTCTTTATTTGAGGATGACATATTACAATCTACAGAAAATCCTAAGGAACACAAATATGCACACATAATATCCACACACACATATATACAACAAGAACAAAACACACATACACATATACAATTAGAGGTAAAAAATGACTCAGTAAGTCTACAAGATACATGATCAACATATAAAAATGAGTTGTATGTTTTTGGACTAGCAATGAACACTCCAAAAACTGAAATAAACAATTCTATGTTTAAAGCATCAAAAAGAATAGAATATGCAGGAAAAAAAATTTAAGAGTACAAGACTTTTACACTGAAAACCTCAAAATACCATTGAAGAAAATGTAAGAAGATCTAAGTAAAGGGAAAAACATCTCATGTTCATAAATTGGAAGATTTAATTGTTAATATGGCAATACTCCTCAAATGACCTACCATTTCAATGCAATCCTTTTCAAGGTCACAGTTGCCTTTATGACAGAAATTGACAAGTGCCTCATAGATATATCTAGATCAACAAAGAAATCAAAATAGCCAAAATAATATTGAAAAAAATGAACAAAGTTTGAGGACTGATACTTCCTTATTTTATTTTTATTTTATTCTATTTTATTTTATGTTTTTTATTTACTTTTGAGAGACAGAGACAGCGTGAGCAGGGGAGGGTCAAAGAGAGAGGGAGACACAGAATCCAAAGCAGGCTCCAGGCTCTGAGCTAGCTGTCAGCACAGAGCCCGATGCGGGGCTCGAACCCACAAACTGTGAGATCATGACCTGAGCCGAAGCCGGATGCTTAACCGACTGAGCCACCCAGGTGCCCCTACCCTTCCTTATTTTAAAACTTACTATAAAGTTATATGAATCAAAAGTGTGGTACTGGCCTAAGGACAGGCATATAGATGAACAGAATAGACGTGAGAGTCCACAAATAAATCTATACATTTCTAGAAAGTAGGTTTTCAATAAAGGTACCAAGACCATGAAACGGGGAAATGGTTTCCTCAATAAATGGTGCTGTGACAATGGGGTATTCACATTCAAAAGAATGAACTTGGACTCCTCATACTATATACAAAAGTTAACTCCAAGTGGGTTAAATACCTACATTTAAGTGCTAAAATTACTAAACTCCTAAGAGAAAACATAGGTATAAATCTTTGTGACTTCACATTAAGCAATTAGTTTCACTGTGGCCAAAAAGCATTAATAAGGGAAATAAAAACAGATAAATTTGACATCAATGACTTTTGTGTTTCAAAGGATACCATCACACAAAGCAAAAATACCACACACAGAATGGGAAAAATATTTTCTGAAATATATATCTTATAAGAGATTTGCATCTAGAAAAGATAAAGAACCCATATAACTCAATAATTAAAAGACAGATAACTCAATGAAAATATAGGCAACGGATCTGAATTGATATTTCTCTAAATAATATGTACAAATGGCCAACATCACATTAAAAGAGTCTCAATGTCGTTATCAATGCAAATTAAAACCATAATGAGATACCATTTCACATATACCAGGATGACTGCAATTAAAACGCCAGAGAACAATTGTTGGTGAGGATATGGAGAATTTGGGACCCCCCCGTATACTGGTGGTGGGAATATAACATGGTGCTAACACTGTGGAAAGTAGGCTGTTGGTTCCTAAGTAGTAAATTACAGACTTACCATATGACGGAGCAATTTTGCTGCTAGGTATACCCAAAAGAAAGGAGAACAAATGTCCACACACACACACACACACACACACACACACACAAATGTACATGAATACTCATAAATGCATTATTCATAATAGCCAAAATGTTGAAACACCCAAATGCCCTTCAAGTGAGGAATGTATAAATAAAATGTGATATCTGCACACAATGTAATATTCAGCAAGTAAAACTATGAGGAACTAATACATAGTACAAATCTGGATGAAGCTGGAAAACATGCTAAGTGTAAGATGCTAGTCACAAAACACCATATATTGCATAATTCCATTTATATAAAATATTCAGAATAGAAAAATCCATAGAGACAAAGTATAAATTAATGGTTGTTATGGTTTCAATATTTATGTTCCTCCAAAGTTCGTATGTTAAAGCCAACACACCCAGCATGACTATACTTGAAGAAGGGGCCACTGAAGGAGGCCAACTGGGGCCATAAGGGTGTGTCCTTGATATGTTAGAATAGGTATCTTTTTTTAAGTTTATTTATTATTTATTTTGAGGGAGAGAGAGAGAGAGAGAGACAGACAGACAGACAGACAGACAGAGCGCACACACTGAGAGCAGGGCAGGGGCAGAGAGAGAATTCCAAGCAGCCTCCACCCTGTCAGCACAGAGCCTGATGTTGGTGTTCGATCTCATGAACAGTAAGATTATAACCTGAGCCGAAATCAAGAGTTGCGGTGACATGGTGATCTGAGCTGAAATCAAGAGTCGGACACTTAACCAACGGAGCCACTTCAGGTGCCCCAGGGGATTTGTCTATTTATATTCTACTGCAAGCTGTAGTTCTGAACTAATTAATTCAGGTGCTCCTACAATATGTGTCTCAGTAAGGGACATCAGAGGACTCACTGTCTCTCTCTGCACTTTTACACCAAGGAAAGGAAAAGGGAGGACATAGTGAAAAGGTGACAACCGAAAGACAGGAGGAGTGTCCTCACTGGAAACCAAATTGTCTGGGACCTTGGACTTGTGGTCTGCAGAACTGTGAGAAGTAAATTTCTATTGTTTCAGCCACTCAGTCTAAGCTATTTAGTTATGGCAGGTCAAATAGACTAATAAAGATTTTGGTACTGAGAATGGGAGGCTACTGTAAGAAATACTTAAAAATGTGCAAGTGGCTTTAGAACAATAATGCATAGAGGCTGTAGGAATTTGGAAGGACATACAAGAAAAGCTAAGATTACCACGAAGGAACTGATGGTAGGAACATAGATATTACAGGCAATTCTGGTGCAATCTCAGAAAGAAAAGAGGCAGAGAGAAAGTGACTATCTTCTTAGAGACTATACGTATCTTCATAGCATCCTATTGGTAGAAATATGGACGCAAAAGACCATTCTGCTGAGGTCTGAAACAGAAATGAGGAACAGCTTACTAGAAATTGGAGGAAAGATGATCCTTATTATAAAGAGACAAAGAACTTAGCTGAACTGTGTTCTAGGGTTTTGTGGAAGGTATAACTTGTGAGAGATGAAACTGAGGAGTTTCTTTAGCTGAGATTTCTAAGCAAAATGTTAAAGGCATGATTGTTTTTTCCTTACCACTTACAGTAAAACACCAGAAGAGAGAGCAATTGAAGAAACTGTTAAGCAAAAAGAAACCAGAACTTAAAGATTTGAAAAACGTGCAGTCAGTCCATACTGGGGGGGGGGGGGGGGGAAAGGAAGCATATTTCAGCATATTTCAAAGGAACACTAAGGGTGTGTCTGGACAATTATTTGACAAGGAGCTGAATATGGTGGTGAACTATACATTTAATCAGCCATCTCAACAGAAGGCAGGATGGAGATGAGATCCATCTGGGGACAGGGCCTTTCTTAGGGAAGGAATTATGGCCAGCTGAGGTCATACTGGTGGGGCCCTTATCTGTTAGAATTACTATCTGTCTCCAGCTCTCTCTTTTTCCCTGTGCTCTCACATCAAGGAAAGACCTCATGAAGATACAGCAAGGAGGAAGTGAATGCTCACTGGGAAGTGAATCAGCCAGAGACTTGACTTCTAACCTCCAGAAACGTGAGAAAATAAGTTTCTATTGTTTAAGCCATCTAGTTTACAGCATTTTGTTATGCTATCCCAAGTAGACTAATATAGTTGCATTTGTCTGTGGGGATAGGTATTGTGGGAAATAGTGACAGCTATTAAGTACAGAATTCTTTTTGGTGGGTGATAAAAATGTTCTCTTTTTTGTTAATTTTTCTTATGTTTATTTATTTTTGAGACAGAAAGAGACAGAACACGAGCAGGGGAGGATCAGAGAGAGAGGGAGACACAGAATTCGAAGCAGGCTCCAGGCTCCGAGCTGTCAGCACAGAGCCCGATGCAGGGCTTGAACCCATGAACCGTGAGATCATGACCCGAGCCAAAGTCGAATGCTTAACTGACTGAGCCACCTAGGGGCCCCAAAAAATGTTCTAAAATTGATTGTGCAATGGTTGGCACACTATGACTATACCAAAGAACACTTATAATAGTTTTGAAAGGGTGAGTTTGTGGTATGTGAATTATATTTCAATAAAGCTGAAGAAAAAGGTTAAATCTTGCTTATATTCTCAAAGTATGCTGGATTTTTCTCACAAGTTGTCTCTGTTTTATAGCCAACTTCAATTTTGAATTCTGAAGCCCACTATTGATGTGCTATTTATTTTGTTCACATTTTCTAAAAATATGCGCCCAATTATCTTCAATTGATTTTTTCAATCCACAGAGTGTTAAATAGAGGAAAGAAATATGAAATCCTTCAAAGTAGAATAAATTAACCAGGATCTACATATGTCATGCCCTGTATCATTTGGAAGAATTCACGTAAATATGTTTCTGGAAATGTCCTACCCTTTTCAAAGTTAAATTTTCTATCCGAGGTGGTAATTTTCCACAAGAGTGTCCTATCAGTGAATAATCAAATTAAACAGCCAAGTTCCTGAATTGGTAGAGACTGCATTTTTAAAAAATGAATTACTGTGGTTTATCTTGTCCATTTGTTTCTTAAAATTCAACAGGTATTATGCTGTGAATGTAGCAGGTATCTTTATACACTACTGCATCAGGGACTTAATTTATTCTTTTCTTTTTAATGTTTCTTTATTTTTTTGAGAGAGAGAGAGAGTGAGTGAGTGAGTGAATGTGTGTGTGTGTGTGTGTGTGTGTGTGAAAGTGTGCATATGAAAGGGAGAGGCAAAGAGAGACGGAGAGAGAGAATCCCAAGCAGGGGAGACTGATATCACCCCACAAACTGTGAGATCATCATGACCTGAACTGAAATCAAGAGTCGGATGCTTAACTGACTGAGCCACCCAGGCGCCCTAAGGGACTTACCTATTCAGTTGTAGTTCTGAATTAATTTCCTATTTATTTGTCTGGCATTTTATCTATTTTCCCCAACGTTTTATTCAATGCTCCAAATAATTTTCTTTTACATCTTTCTCAATGCCTTTTTGACTGCTGCTTTCTGATCCTAATATATACTTAAAAAATTTCTTTGTAACTTAGTTAATTTCAACAAATAAAATATCCACAATACAGTTACTGGGTTATTAAAAAGAATCTCTAATTTATGTCATGTAATATAGCTTATTAATAGTAATGCATGTTATTTATTAAACTGTAATGCATATCCTAATGTAGGTACTTTTTAATCTTTTAATTTAGGGGGCATGGATGGCAATATCATCTGATATAGTAAACTGGCTGCTGATATGAACTGGAATATAAGTGAAATGCTGATCAAATATGAGTGAAGCCCAGGAATTGGTACTTTTACAACTTTGCAGGCCATTCTTATATGTACCAGAGTTAAGGACCACTCGAACAGGCTGTGATGCTAAACTGTCCTCCCTGTTCTGGATCGATGGGGCTCCTCAAGTGAAACTCTGTGGTAGTCTGTGAAGCTCTCAGTTTCAAGGGCACACACACCAGGCATTTTATTTTAGCCCCCAAACACTCCCTTTATATTTTAGAGATAAATACTTTTATTCTCCCGCTCATGACTTGTCTCGGTGGTTAACAGTGGACCGGGGAAGACCTCCAAGGGCTGGCCCACAAAACCGGGAGACCCAGCAATCGATGCCAGGAATGAGGGGGAGGGCTTTCATGGAGTCAAACACGGCACTAGGTATTCACAGGAAATGCACTGGACATGGAATTGGAAGTCCTGTGTTCAAATCCAATTTCCTATACTGACTTGCTATGAAACAAAGTGTATAATCATGGGATCGTTAGAAGAGAAGGATGCAATGATGAGGAGGGAGCTAGAGAGTATTACACTAAAGCAAACTATGTCAGTCAGAGAAAGACAAATATCATATGATGTCTGTCACTCCTATGACTCCTATGAAATTAAGAAATAAAACAAATGAGCAAAGGGGAAAAAGAGAGAGAGAGAGAGAGAGAGAGAGAGAAATTAAGAAACAGACTCTCAGCTTCAGAGAACTGATGGTTACCAGAGGGAGGTGGATGGGGGAATGAATGAAATAGGGATTAAGGAGGGCAGCTGTGATGAGTGCTGGCTGCTGTATGTAAATGGTGAATCAGTAAATTCTACACCTGAAACTGATATTAGATTATATGTTAACAAAGTGGAATTTAAATAAAAACCTGGAGAAGAAGAAAAAAAGTTTTTAAAAAGGGGGGAACAGACTACTTAAAGTTCAAATGCTGGCTCTATAAATTACTACTTTAACAAGTGGCATAATTGCTATGCACTTCGACTACCCCACCTGTGAAATAGGTTTGATGGTAACTACTGTATAACATAGGTACTATTACAAGTATTTAATAAGATGACATGCATAAAACACATAAATCAATGCTTAGTGCCCTCTGCTCAGAGTAAGCTGTACTTATTCTTGGCATGTATTTAAAATTAAAATAAGATCTTCCTTATTCCTGGGCTGTTAGTATTAAATTATATTTATACATTCATTTGTCAGCATCCATTATATACGTGGTATTTGGTGGGCATCACTGAAGACCACAGTATTTCTATGCTCAAGATGATACAACAACAGCCCTAAGAAGTCCATAATCTGCTGGGGGGAGATCAAATAAGTACGTAAAATAAACTGGTAGCATGCACAGCAGAAAGCAACCAAGTGCTAAAACAGGTACAGATGACACACTTCAAATGTTCCAGTAAATAAATGATCACTTTCCACTGGAGCTATCGATAGGGGCTTGATAGATGTGCTAACGTTTCCTTCAGGGCCTAAAGCATTTGGAGATGAAAAATCAGAAGGGAAGGCCACAGGCTGGTGGTCAGGCAGTATGAGGAAAGAATGAAGGCAGTGACTACTAACCATGTCCATAAAATGATCATAATCTGTAAAGTGCTCATCACTGCATTTTAAGTCTTGCCCCTTGTGGCGCTCACAGAAGAACGTTCAGAAACACGACTGCTTTCTAAGACAAATAGGAAACCAGGGTACCGTGGTGATTTTTCCAAGAGAGCTTCGGCTAGTTGTTTACGAAGCATACTCAAATAGTACCAGTCTGTCATCAGCCCAGACCTAACCCAGTTTGCCTTTGTTAACTGGGCCAATTCCCACAGTAGAGAACGGGCTGAGAATGTGCTGACCCATCGCCCACTCAGGCACATTAAAGAACAGGCATCCATGGCCAGTATTCCTAGCTGAGCTGCGGCTCACATTAGACAGGAGAGAAAACTGCAGCCGCTGTATTTCTTAGCAAGCTGTTAGAATAAAAATAGAGATCTGCTGACTACACATTCACTATATCTGCAGACACTTCCCAGCTGGGGAAGTAGACTTCTTCCCCCCTCCCCCGCCCCATTTTTTCCTCTTTTGAACGTTTACTTTAATTAACCCTTCCACCGTCCCTCCTTCATTAAAAAAAAAAAAAAAGATCATTTTGTTGAATTAGTATTTTTAAAATACATTCATACTTGTATTTTCAAAATTCTATATTTGTTCCAATTGTTCTTAACTGTTAGTTGTAAAATATCTGCTTTTCTTTTGGAGACAAAACAAGGCCTCCATGCATTCACTCTCTGAATCTACTCATCAAATCAGTTTTTATTAGAAAGAATCTGAGCCCTTGACGTCATTAATAAATAATAAACAATAATGTGGTAATAAATGGATTCTGGAAACACTAAAGATTTAGAACTATCTAGGGAGATTTTAGAGAGCAGGTATGTTATTTTATTCATTCCAAAAAACACTCTTAGCACTGGGTGTTATATGGAAACCAACTTTGTAATAAACTATTTAAATTAAAAAAAACACTCTTAGGCCCTATCTAAGCATTCTGCATATATTAAGTTCCATAATCATTCAAGTAGCGTTATTATCATTCTCATTTTGCAGACGAGGAAACTGAGGCACAGAGAGATTTTTGCAACTTGTCCAGGCTCACTCAGCCAGAGCATAAAGAAGAGGCGGGATTCACACCCAGGAAGTCTGTGTCCAGAGGGCACGCTCTTAACCTCCATACCTACACTACTTCTATGTAGAAATGACCATTTTTAAGAAATGATATATTTTCACATCTGAAAAAAATCTAATTCCAAGTGAAACTATAATCTTCGGTTTTCCAGTTTTTTCCTCCTGTCCTAATTCATGTCCATTGACCTTTCTGCCTAGTGATAATACCATGCCCCAAAGGAGAGATGAAATGGTATTGCCGGCATGTGACACTACTATGAACACCCTCTAGAATAACATCAGTCCCCAAACTGACAATAATATTGTAGCTAAGGATGGAGTTTTTGCACAGAATCAATGATATAACACAAGTGGAAGTGCTTGTCCTGAAGAAGGCACTTAATTTACATTAGCTAAATTGAAAGGGATGGCAATGCGTGGTTTTTATGGTCTCTTCTACCAAAAATAGTCTTTAGTTGTAAAACAAACAAACCCACACACCTTCATTTACCCAAACATTTATATTTGCATGAAAAATATTTAAGGTCCTTTTTGATTAGAATGACAGATCTTGGATATATCAAGTTTATAAAAATACAGATATTTCATTTTGTTGATCAGTGAGAATTTTCATGACCACAGCATAGAAAAGAAGCATAATGTAGTATTTAAGAGCATGAACTCTAGAATTCAGTAGCTCAGGTTCAAATCCAATTGTACACACTGACTGTTGCGATCTTACCTGAGTTATCTAACTGTGCCTCAGTGGCCTTGTCTATAAAATGGGGTTGATAACAGCACCTAGTTCATTGGTTTGTCATGAGCATTAAGTGCACTGATTCATGTGGAATGCTTAGATCATCGCCCTGTACATAGTCAGTGCAAACTTCAGTGAAGTGTGACATGCACACACAATTGTGTGCATGCATGCCTGCGTGTGTGTGTGTGTGTGTGTGTGTGTTTCACTTTGAAGAAATCACAGAAAAGGCCGACTCCCACAGCTAGAATAATTTGTCATGGAATGGGAGCAGGGCACATAAGACAATGAAGCAATCGCTGGCTTGCATTAATTCAGTCAAAACAAGATACCAAAGCCACAGTCGACCAAGAGAGGTCCCATGAGTTTGTAGAGACAGCATGAGGGTATTTTGGACTTTCCACAATCAGGGGAAGTGTATTCTACTCCTCCTCCAACAACCCTTGGCATTGTTGATTAGTTTTATGTTCTAGACAGTGATGTGGATACAAAGAGAGAAGTTAAATAATGTGCCCAATTTTATCTTGTTTATCATTAAAACTCCTCCTTTTATACTTGAGGAAGATGAGAGCCAGAGAAACTAACAGTAAAACAACTAGTATGTGGTAGTAGAGTTCGTAAGCTAGAATTTAGTCTGACTTTTAATTCCAAACATTTGCCACTGCACCGTACTTCGTCCTCCTGAACAAAAAACACCTGTGGTTACCGACTCCCCCAAACCAAGTGTTTGGAGGGGTCAATACTGAACACTATGAAATACATGAGGCTAGTGGTGGGCTGCTTAACACAGACAAGAGAGAAAGGGAAGCAAGGGAGGCAATCTTCATTTCTAGCCCACAGAACTTTCCCAAAAGCAGTCAACTAAACTACAGAGAGGTTCAAAAAGATGTAAAATATATATTTATTTCTTCATTTTGTGAGGAACAGAGGTCCATACAACCAAAGTCTCCAAAATAGTCAGCCAGCCAAACGACATTGCATGTTTATTTTTATTTATTTTTGGCTAGACAGAAGACACACACAGACACACACATGATTTTTCATTAAAACTCAAGCAAGGGATATGTGTTGGATATAACAAAATCAAAAACCGCCTGCTGGGTTTGCATATGAGAAATTATGCCTCATTAGCTCACCTCAGAGACTCCTACATGAATTATGAGGACATGTTTCTTGTGGTACTAGAGCAACAAGGCCATTGTTTACAGATGAATTACCCAGTGTGGACTGGTCAATTTTCTGTTTCACAACACCCATTAATGAAGATATTAGGTCTGAAAGACCTGAGTTTCTTGATTGTACATTGTAGGCCCTGGGTATATTTTTATTGCCTGACTGAATGAATGAGCCAATGAATCTTATACATCTTGCACACAGAATCTTGAAGGAAATATTGTCTATTATTTTAGGTACATATATAAAATATTTAGAGGCCCTTATTCAGAAATATGACTCAAGAACTAACATGAATATGAACTCTGCAACAGCTTCAAGAAACATTTGGCAGTTTTCCTTCATAAGAATGTCTTATCTTCAGTTTATGTCTTGAGAATTAAAAATATTTCCAAGTAGTTTATGGAGTCTAATAGTCTTAGGAACAGATATGCAATAAAGCAATGAAGCTGGAACTCATTTTACCAAGTCATCACTTTGAGGTTATCTATCATTAAATCACTCCAGACTGATAAAGAAAAGCAAATTACTTAGATCAGGTCGGAGAGTCAAAACGTAGCAGAAGATTGAAACGGTAGTTTATGAATTTGACTAGGACAGTCAACCAATTTAGGTAAGTCTAGAGCCAAATTTTCATCTTTGCTCTGAATTTATGAAAGTAGCCTAGGTCAATACACCCTCCAAAGTGATCAATTCATTGAATAATAAATCAGGCAAATAGGATGCTTTATTGAAATACTAAGATATGTCACAATATGAGTTCCACAGAGATATAGGCCACATATAGTGGGGGAAAGTCACTGTGTTTGAAGGCAGGGGAATAGGAGGTAAGATCATGGTTCTACCACCTACTGGCTGCGTGACCTCAGGTTAAACCCCTTCTCCCTTATTTCTCCCATCGGAGAAACTGGGACTGTTCCCCACCTACCTCCCAGAGGATTCTTATCATGTTTCTATCATGCTCTGCTTTGCCATTTGACAATGTGAAGAAAACAGTAAGTAGTACTTGAATTTGGAAACTTGCAGAGACAGGTTTGTACTCCCAATTCAAGGTATGATGAGTCTATCATTGCAAAGAATATGTATGACATGCAAATATTATTTGAGAAAGGGGTCAGTGGATCACTATAGAAAATGAGCCTTCAACATGCATGAATATTTTGCATTTAAAAAAATCCCTAATACGTTTTTCCTCTTCCACACAGAAGCAACAAAATAATTTCAATTCTATGCCCATATGACTTACATATGACAGCCAGCATAGTGTCAATTGATCTCATTAACATCTAATGAAAGACAGATATTAGCCAAGGTTTATTGTAGCCATAAGAGGCAAACAGGATAAACACTAAAGAAACTGCTGAAATGTTTATTTAGAAATATAATTTATAGGGGGGGGCGCCTGGGTGGCTCAGTTGGTTAAGCATACAACTTCAGCTCAGGTCACAATCTCACGGTCTGTGGGTTTGATGCCTGCGTTGGGCTCTGTGCAGACAGCTCAGAGCCTACTTTGAATTCTGTGTTTACTTCTCTCTTTGCCCCTCCCCTGCTCATGCTATCATGCTATGTCTCTCTCTCTCTCTCTCTCTCTCTCTCTCTCTCTCTCTCTTTCAGAAATAAAAATAAACATTGAAAATTTTTAAAGAAAAGATAGTACATCATTTTCTAAACTCTGCCTTGTTCATCTCCCCTTCAAGTTTTGTTTTGTTTTCCTAATTAAATACACAAAACCAGATACTATATGCTATAGTTGGAAATAAGCATAAATCAGCCACAGAAACTGTATAAAAAACTAGATTTCTTATATATCCATAGCTCTCATTCAGTTTAGACATTTGGTGTCACTATGCAAAATATGTGTAATGTTGAGGTTTTGATGATTCTTCTATCCACATGCCAATTAATCAGACACCACAATACAAAATGATACAATAATTATGTAATTAGGGAGCATATAAGTTGTGAACCTTATATGTGGATGTATCTAATTTAAGCCCTCTGGTTTCTTACAAGGACACCAGATGCTCTGTCTCTTGGCCATCTGGCTCTCTAAGGAAATCCTCTTTTTCTCCACTTCTTCTCTCAGAGTGCAACTCTTATTATATTAAACTGCAAAGACTGATACCTCATAGCTTTGCTAACTTATACAAGATACTAGTATGGCAAGATTATCAAGTAAAAATGCTAATGTAATATTTTTATATACACTGAAGAATAATGTACCCAGATTCCTTCTTTTACTGATGATTCTATTACAATTCACAATGAACATCTGTCCATATTTAAGTATTCAATTACAATGACAGCAGAGAAGGAGAGACCCAGGGAGATCTATTTCCACCCATTCATTTTCTTAGTCAATAAACTATGGCCTGGAGGTACAACTGGTCTTCTATTTTTTAGTGCACCTTCTGTTGCTTTTTGCCAGAATGCATTATAGAGGAAAATACTCAACAAAGAATTGGCAAGAATAAGTGTTTTTCAAAGAAACATTATTAAACTTTCAAATATAAGAAAAAAGGAGCACTCGCTAACACGAGAAGTTCTCTCCACTTTTACAAATCACCATCTGAGGCCCTCCTTCTCATGCCCTGCCGCGTCCCATCAAGAATGTCGGTTTGGAGAAGCAAGTAGAAAGAGCTGGGAACGAATTAGTTCTTCCAGTGAAACTCATGAAACAGTCAGAGAGAGCAGTACACTGCGAAAATGTTTCATAGATGTGACATCCAGAAGTCAAATTCATGCTGTTCTGAAAAGAGTAGGCTACCACCCCCCTACAGCTTTCTGTCCCAAGTCAGTCAGCCTCAGTTGCAGTCAAACAAACTCCACACTGGTGTCCAAAATCACCAGTTCTATAATGAGAGAAAAGCTGTGGCTGACTGTGGGTCAGTGGAAATAATCAAGAGAGAAATGAACATAGACAATTTCACAGATACGAAAAGTTAGCAGTGAGCGAAATTCCGAGGAGGGAATATCCAGTCTAAAACTAATTGTTTAGCCCAAAGTTGTTGGCAGAGCTCTTGAGTTCTGTTACCTTCAGGAAACTGTATTTGCACTTGGCATAACCACCGCTACTGTTCTGTCGATGATCACAGCTGCCCTGATAGACGTTAGCCCATTGCTGCCATAAGAGCTGTTAGCTTCCTGAATATGGCTGTCATTTTACTGACAATGGGTCTTTCATCACAAAGCAAGGAAGAGAGCATAGATTTTGTTCTCTGCAGCTTAGTAGTTAGAAGGATCATCCCCCAGAATGCCGAGGCGGAATAGCCAGGACAAAGGCAATGTTGTCTCTGCACAGAAATGTTAGAATCCATACAAAGTAAGAGAATGATGATCCAGCCAGCTTGAGACGTGCTCATAATGGGTGAAGAAAACGTATGGCCATTTGGGGTCAGGAAGTCTGACTGTTGATCTTACTTGGTAGTTTGGAGTTCACGGTTAGGAAGAAACTAACAGTATGGATCAAGGCAAGGCACTGTAGTTTTTTTGTTTATTTAGGTTTTTTAAGTTTATTTATTTATTTTGAGAAAAAGAGAGAGCATGAGCAGGAGAGGAGAAGAGAGAGGGGGAGAGAGAGAATCCCAAGCAAATAAACCCCTGATTATTTGGTTTTTATTTTACCCCTGAGGACACTGTGATCTTGTAAAAAATAATAATAATAAATACTGAAAAGTAACAGAAGTTAAATTTCCAGGGGCACCTGGGTGGCTCAGTCATTTGATTATCTGACTCGATTTCGGCTCAGGTCATGATCCCAGGGTTGTGGGATTGAGCCCCCCTTCAGGCTTCACACTGAGCATGGAGCCTGCTTGGGATTCATTCTCTCTCTCTCTCTCTCTCTCTCTCTCTCTCTCTCTCTCCCCCTCCCTCTCTTCCGCCTCCCCCTCTGCCCCTGTAACCCACTCTCATGTGCTCTCACTCTCTCACAATAAAAATAAATAAACATTTAAAAAAAAAGGTTAAATGTCCAGTGAGGGAAACAAGAGAACAGTTTCTAAAGGTTAGGTCAGTGAAGCAGTGAAGGGAAATCTCCTAGAGGAAGTGCTACATCGAGCACAGGTGGGATTTCCATGCGCATAACAGACTGTGAAGATTTCAAGCCAGGAAAAGTAACATCAGCAGAGGCAGGGAAGGGGAAAGCATGCTGGGTCTGCAGTACAGTGAACAGGCCTGTTTATCAGGAGCGGCTAACTCACGGAGGGCGGCATTATCAGGGGCAGCAGCCGAAGTCAGGTAGGGACGGGAGCTTTGTGGTGGATCACGGAAGGCTGGGCCTGCCAGGCTTCGTCTGGATTAAGGAATTGTCCAAATATGTTATCTTAAATCTAGGGGTTCTGTATCCCTAGGATGTGTTTAGGTCAATCTGGCTCGAAAAACAGATTAGAGTTGAAGATAAAATAGAACACCTCTGAAACAAGGTGTTCTATTTGTTTTGTAAAGAGAGGTTTTCAATGACTTTGTAAATGTAATTTGCCTAAATGATGATCATGATACTTGCAATTATAAACATATATGTGTTTGCACTTACCTGTATATAATATATGTGTACTTGTTATATTGTATAGCACTATGACATATTGCAAAGGGCTCTGATATGTGGATATATATTTATATAAATATATAAATATAAAATATAAATATAAACTTAAAAATTAATGTGTTAATTGTTTTCTTCAAATACTTTAATGACACACCATTGAATTTCAGAAACCAACTGAAACACAAACACTGTTGAAAACTGGCTTACAAGTCTAGGCAATGGATTTAGAAAACAGGGTTGACATGGAAGTTATCTAGCCTGCATACCACCACTCCTCGGCCTGTGTCCATGACAGACATCCCTAATCAAACTGGGCCTTCTTTCCTTATCTCCACAAAATTCCCAGAAGCCACTGTCAATAACTCAGAATCTTCTCACCAGAAGAAACCTCTGTGCTTTCTACAGCCAATAAACAGCTTTCTCCAACAGGTACTCAATGGAGAAAATCTTCCACAAAGAAACAGAAACGGACGGACAACAAAATTCCATTTCTCTCTGAACCCACAGCTTCATATTCTTTAGGCCAAGATGTGTCCCAAACAGATTCATCAAATTTCTTTCTGGGCATAATTAAGCTCAGCAAGATTTTGGCAAGCCTGGGTCTACATTCGTTTTAAACATTTTGGAGAAAATTTAAAGAAAATATGGAAAACACAGGAAGGATGTGATACATTCTATACTTCATTTGCTTTGTCTACAAATCTTCTACTACTTTGGTCAATAATTCATTTTGATAAAATATGCATTTGCAGCTACCATTGGCAGGATATTTAAGGAGCATTTCAAAGTTGCTTCCAATGTGGAAATGTCTGCTAATGGACTTGCCCTCAATGCTGAGCTTGAGAAAACTTCTCTTTTGTTGGTGTTGTTTTAACCTTAAAAACCGCCATAGTGCACAAAACATATTTCTTACGTCCCTTGAGTCAGTCTGCTGTCCCTGGGCTGAAAATCTCATTTAGGATGATGAGATGGTTAAAGTCTGTGTCAAAGCCAGGACACACCTTTGAGAAAAACACCTGGATTTGGCCCTGATTACACCACCTCTACTCCCACTCATAACCCCACTGCTCAGACAGTGTCTTCTCTGACCGCATTGTAGCAATGTATCTAGAGGTTCCAGCCAACATTAACAAGCATGAAGGCAAGGTCAATGACCAGATATAGCCAGGGGTGCCTGGGTGGCTCAATCGGTTAAGTGTCCAACTTCAGCTCAGGGCATGATCTTGTGGCTCATGAGTTTGAGCCCCATGTTGGGCTCTGTGCAGACAGCTCAGAGCCTAGAGCCTGCTTTGGATTCTGTGTCTCCCTCTCTCTCTCTCTGCCCTTCCCGGCTCATTCTCTGTCTCTGTCTCTGTCTCTGTCTCTCTCTCTCAAAAATAAACATTAAAAAATTAAAACAAAAACAAACATAGCCAGCACTGTACAACAGCAACCCTTTAAACCATAATCCTGCCTTCATGTCTGTAGATATGCTTCTCACAAGGCCTGAGCTGACGGGCCACTCCGAGTGTTGGATCAACACTTTAACTGTCGTTCGTGACTCAGCATACTTCCTGTCTCCTCTACACTACCTAACAAGATAGCAATTCATTTTTCTTCTCTCTTAAGCTCTCCACCTCTTGGTGTTCACCTCTGGCAAGAACACTCTCAAGTCATTAATCACTAGTATTTAAATTCCTTGAAGGCAGGGAGTATGTTTCAGGAGTTGTTATACCCCCAGCAGAGTGCACAATGCGGCAAGCATGCATGGTAGACACTCACATTCTTGCATATTGATTAAGGAATTCTAGGTCTGGGTCATATATAAAAGTTGGAGGGACCCACTAATGGGATATAGGACCCCAGGATACATCATGCAGTGTTCTTCCAAATGTTTCTACCCGGGTGAAAACAGAACTGTGGAAGACTATCAAAGGCAACTTGGGCTGTACATTACTTTTTTTTTTTTTTTAAGAAGTGTCCAGGTAAAATTTGGCCAGCTAGGTGTGGGAAAGAGAAGGAAATGATATCTCTGATATGCTGAGGTCATATCCTAATTACATGAAGTGAACTACCCCCTTTGCACCATGTGCTACCTCTCTAATCACCTGGTTCCTATAAATTGTGTGTGTGTGTGTGTGTGTGTGTGGGTGTGCACACGCACACGCACACAAGTGCTTTTAAGATTGAGGCCAAATAGAGAACTTAGGTATCAGCCTAAGGAATTTGGACTTAACTTCCACAGGCAATGAAGAAGTTGTGAAAAGTTTTGAGCTAGAGAATAATAAGCCCAGACTATACTTTAATACTTTCTTAATGAAGGGTGATTTTGCCCCCTCCCTCACTCCAGGAACATTTGTCAATGTTTGGAGACATTATTTTTGTCACAGAGGCAAGTTCAAAAACCAAATACAGCCAGCACTGAACAACAGAGTGCTGGTGCTACTGGGCTCTAGTGGGTAGAGGTCAAAAGGCTGTTAAGCCTCCTATAATGAGCAGGACAGGCCCTTGCCATAAAGAATTATCTGTCTCAAAAGGTCTTTAACACCATGGTTGAGAAACCCGACTTTAGAGCAATGTTTCACAGAAAAGTATTTCATAAACACTGCTTCTCTGAGATGTAACTTGATAAAATGTTTGTTTACATAAAAATGGAAAATGCTATTTATAACACACTTACCTTTTATTCTTTTATTCAAATTATATATAAATCGAGCACCTGCTATTTAATGGGCATCACGTGACTATTCTGGAACTATACCAGTGAAAACAGCAAGCAAATCCTTGCCCCCCACGGGACTACATGTTATACTGAAGATTTGTTATGTAAATTAACATGCTAAAGGCTCTGAAAAGTGCTGTCATAAACATTTTACTTTAATCCAGCTTTTTCTAATAACATTTGGCAACTCCCTTTTCAAAAGCAGCATGCTCCCTATTAACATTCCTCAAAATTATCATTATTTGAAACAGTTTGAGAAACAGAGCTTTTAGCTGATGAAGTAAATGTCAGAACAGGATTACCAGACAGCCTGAAGTCCAGATTCAGAGAGGCCAGATAGATTATTGTAATAGTCAATGAAAAATAATGGCAATAGCCTGAAATACAGAATTACTGGTAGAAATGGGAAGAAGATGGATAGAAAAGTTATTTCAGAGGTGAAAGTACCAGAATCGAACAGGGTGGGTGGCAAGGTAGGGGATGAATAAAAGATGTCTCTGACACTCTTAGCCAGAAAGATGAATTCTGTTTTCAACATCTTAAGATCAACAATATGCAGACAGTGAAAAATACAGGCTTGGATGTTGGGACTGGAGATTTGGGAAATATAACACAAGCCTTGGCTTTAAATTTGACTTTCAAGGGTGATCAGGGAGAGGGTTAGAGGCCAGGGAAGCATGGTCAGGACTTTGAGAGGCCATGCCATTGAGGGAGTCGGGGAATAAAGAGAGAGATCGTTAAGGAGGTGAAGAAATGGAGACAAAGGAAGAGATCCAAGGAATGCCCTGATACAGGATTCAACAAGCCTGCCAATGGATTCTTGACCCTTAGTTCAACAAAGATGACATAATAGGAGTAAGACTCACATCTTTGATACTGCCAATGCTCCAAAGGGGATTCTTTCTAGGGCCTTTCCTCATAGAGTGTATGACAACAGTTCTTCACCAAGGTGTCTGTCTAGGTCTTGTTCTTGGGACCTCAGCATGCATTGCCCCAAGTCTTTCGTAGGCCTAGAATAAATGCACGTCCAGGCAATCAGAGCAGTGGTCCCCAAGATAGTACCCTTTTCCTGGCCATTCCTGTTTCACTCCGGTGGTCCTCATTGTCTGCCTTTGAACCTTCAGTTCTTCCCTAGTCAGTTCCCTTCGAAAGGGACTCTCTCTGGTTTATCAACTTAATACTTATTCTATTTTCTCAGCCTAAGCCTAGGGGGAAAAATTAAGCACAACTGTTAGCTTTGGCAGTTCTCAAAAAGGTTATAATTATCTAGGCCTTGCTGGAACTCTCAAAGCTGCTAATTTGAACTTATTTTTTTTTAAGTCTTGGTAATTCTCTTCACCACTTAGGTCCTGAGTCACGCCCACTCTTCTCTTTTTCTTTTTTTTCTAACATCTTATTTATTTTTGGAAGACGGAGCATCAACAGGGAAGGGGCAGAAAGAGACACAGAATCCGAAGCAGGCCCCAGGCTCTGAGTTATAAGTCAGCACAGAGCCTGACATGGGGCTCAAACCCACTAACCACAAGATCATGACCTGAGCCGAAGCTGGACACTCAACCGATGGAGTCACCTAGGAGCCCTTATGCCCATTCTTCTCTTAAATTACATTGTTGTTGTTGCTACTACTGCTTTTTAAAATATAAATCTAAATTTACATTTGACCATGTAGAAACTCCAATGATCTCATCTATAAAATGGAGATTGAGGTTTGATGCTAGTACCTACTGCTGAGGCCATAAAATAACATATGAGCAAGTGCTCTGCAAACATTTTTGTCATTCTCTTCGTATCTTTATTGGGATCGATTTCATACTGTTAGAGCCATGTAATTTTGCAATGGGAAGGACTTTAGAAAGTTCACCAAGTACTCAGTGCAACAGACCCATGATCCAGCAACCTTGATTCCTGGGCTCACTCCCACTATACCAAATTTGTTCCAATATGTCTATATCTAAAAACAGAGATCAGTGCTGTAGGTACTGACTTGCTCCTCAGTGGGCAGGAACATCTAGATGTCTAGAAACTAGTCCTGGATTCATTGAAAACTTAGAAAGGATATTTTCCTTCCTCTTGATATACAAATCTGTGATCTTCTCAAATGCAAATATAGCTTGCTTGCTCATTTGTACCATGAGCATGGTGACAATACCTATCACACTGGGTCACTGGGAAGATCAGAAAGCTTCTCTAGCAAGCATATAGCACAATTTCTTTCCATTATAAACATTTTATATTTTGTAATATCAATGATTATCATTACTTTTAAAAATATATTCGACCACAGACCCTCCTCTCCAGTTATCTGCTCAAACATAATATAAAATGTAACTTTATTTTTTATCTGACATATTTCCTTTCTCCTTATTCCTACAAAGAAGCAATTCCTCCCAAACACAGTTCCTGTCATTATACACTAGACTTGCCTTTATACACAGATATATGTACAATTAACTCAAGCCTGGCCCAAAGCATGTCTCCCCATCTTGTTATAAGTGTGGCACAGGTTTTTTTAATGGGGTCTGAACATTTTGATTGTTAATATGTAACTTTTCCATATAGCTTGTTTCTGGTTAAAATTTATTTCTCTTCTCTGTACTTTCAGCAATGTACTGGGGCTCATCATGGAAAGGGCAATGTTTTACAAAACGACATATGCCAAAGACAACTTCGATATTGAAATGGAGACCTATATTTGCCCACTAATTTTTTAGTTATCAGCACATGAGATCAGTAGTAACACTTTTATTTAGGAACCATCACTGTAAGAACTAGAAACACATTTTATACTTTGAGAAAAATTAGCCATTGAAAAATGCAGGGGGTGTATTCAACAGAAGAATTTCCATGTGTTGTAAATGCTCTCTCAAGGTTTGAGAAAGACTCCTCTTAGATTTAGTTTTTATACAAAGGGATATATAGCCAAAGACCTTGAATGTACCTTACAAAAAAGTCAAATGTTAAATTAAAAAAAGAGAAAGCAACAATGGATAAAATACTGAAACATGTCATTGCAAGATAGTCAACCATGCAATTCTAATGTGGTTTTCCAAAATAAGAAAAAGGATTTAGGACTATAAAATATCATTTCTGTATTCTACAGGTAGCCTCTGAATTATGAGTGGTCAGCTCAGTACTAAAATCAAGTTTATTTCTCTATTTAATGAATAAGTCACCTCTTATATATTGATGTCATTTGAGAACTCAGGGATAATGGTTTTTATGATTTGCATATTTGAATGGTTAGACAAGTCATGATATAATACAGTGGATGGCTGCCTATTTTAAAGGATATAAATGTGGAAAGTGGACTGCAATAAAATAGTATCTAGTTATGGATGCAAAATATAATATACAAGTACTAAATACATGGTCCAAAATATATTCACATTACTAAAGACTGGAAGATGATGTGGGAAATGCTTTGCATTTGACTTTTATAATTCTTTTTATAGATCACTGCTTAACTGCACAGTTTATAAGTGAAAAACAATTTGTATTCATTGTATAAAATAGAAAAATCACAAGTTTTAAAGGAAGCCTCAAGGTCAGCTAGTCAAATATTCCCTTATCTACCTCAAGTTATTGTCCATCAGCATTAATACCTTAAATGATACGGGTGATAATTGCACATAAGCACACACACACACACACACACACACACACACACACACACACACACTATATGGAAAAAATAATTCAGAACCCATAACAGAAGTAGGAAACTTGATATGCTGCTGTCAGGAAGAAATAGATACAGGTCCCTTTGAGGAAAAATACAGAAAACAGTACCTCTAAAATCATGGAGACTGAGTGGCTGTAAGAATCTATTTAAGAGAAAAGATCAAAGAAGAGATAGATAATAGGTGCATTTGCCTAAATAATGACTAAGGAGTTGCTGTCTACAGGTATCTAAAGATCTTAATAAAAGATGGAAATTACAGAGATGACTTGAAGGGTATAATTAAAAATAATGGGATTAAATTGAGAAAGGGAAAATGTACCTGGAATAGAAATAGCACCCAATTTTCAATGGATGAAATCTATTAGACTGGGGAGCACCCTTCTAAGGGACGCACCAAAATCTTTCAATGCTCAGCACCCGGTGGCATTATACAGGTCAAAGCCCTGAAAACAGAAGCACTGCCCAGGCCCAAGGGAGGACAAAATGGCATGTAACATGTTTGCTCTCACTTTTCTCTGATTCTTTCTTGAGTAATTTCATTTGCCCACAATGATGATGGCTATCTTTTTTCATTGTTTTTTTTTTTTCTCTAACTATAATTTATTGTCAAGTTAGGTAACATACAGCGTAACAGTGTGCTCTTGGTTTTGGGAGTAGATTCCCATGATTCATCACTTACATACAACACCCAGTGCTCATCCCAACAAGTACCCTCCTGAAAGCCCATTACCCATTTTCCCTTCCTTCCCCTCTCCATCAACCCTTAGTTTGTTCTCTGTATTTAAGAATCTTGGGGTGCCTAGGCGGCTCAGTTGGTTAAGTGTCCAACTTCAGCTCAGGTCTTGATCTCATGGTTTGTGGGTTCAAGCCCCACATCAGTCTCTGTGTTGACAGCTTGGAGCCTGGGGCCTGCTTCAGATTCTGTGTCTCCTTCTCTCTCTGCCCCTCCCCTGCTCATGCTCTGTCTCTCAAAAATAAATAAATGTTAAGAAAAATTTAAGAGTCTCTTATGGTTTGCCTCCCTCTCTGTTTGAAACTATTTTTCCCCTTCCCTTCCCCCATGGTCTTCTGTAAAGTTTGTCAAATTCCACAGATGAGTGAAAATATAAGTTATCTTTCTCTGACTTATTTCATTTAGCATAATTCCCTCCAGTTCCATCCACATTATTGAAAATGGCCAGATTTCATTCTTTCCCATTGTCAAGTAGTATTCCATTGTATATACATATATATAAACTACATCTTCTTTATGCATTCACCAGTTGATGGACATTTGGCTTTCCACGATTTGGCTACTGTTGATAGTGCTGTTATATACATTGGGGTACATGTACCTCTATGCATCAGCACTCCTGTAGCCTTTAGATAAATCCCTAGTAGTGCTATTGCTGAGTTGCGGGGTAATTTTATTTTTAAGTTTTTGGGGAATCTCCACACTGTTTTCTAGAGTGGCTGCACCAGTTTTCATTCCCACCAACGGTGATAATTGCTATTTTTTTTATCTTGGCTTTCATTTCTCAATCTGGCAAGGACTAACACCCTTATGTGAACATAACACCCTTATGTTTTCTCTTGTTAGAGAAAACAGGAGTAAGAAGTCATAGAAATCAAAAGGTAATTTCAACTAAAGCTTTGGGTTTTCCCTAAATCTGACTGATATTTACCGTGTTTTGGGGTCATTTTTTCCCAACGTCATCTAAAAAAAGGATAGATCTTCAGCATAGAAGCTATGTTTACATATTGCTATTACTGCATTACTAATAGAAGCATGTGGAAATAATCAAACAAGTCCAGAGAGGTAAAAAATTCAAGGTGTGTTTCTTCCAACTCCACCTTTTCCTCAGAGGCAAACACATTTGTTGTACTATTTATAGATTTAGATTGTCTGTGGTTGACTTGATAACTCTAAATAATTTGCTTATAGGGGCACCTGGGTGGTTCAGTCAGTTAAGCCTCTGACTCTGGATTTGGGCTCAGATCATGATCTCACAGCTCGTGAGTTCAAGCCCCACATCAGGCTCTGTACTGATAGCATAGGGCTTGCTTGGGATTCTCTCTCTGCCTCTCTTCTGTTCATGAGCACATGCACTCTCTCTCTATCAAATAAATAAACTTAAAAAATAATTTGCTTATACCTATATTTATTTATAAAAATTAGAAGAGCAATGGCTATTAACTATCCCCCATATCCATTCTCTTCCATAGCAAAAGCATTTTTTAGCTAGGTACATATCTGTCCCACTAAAGACTAGATGTTTCAATTTTTCTTACAGATAGGTGTAGTGGTCAAGTGACTCGCTCTGTGATTAACAGGATGTGAAAAGAAAGGAGTATTTCCATGCCATACTGTTAAAATGAAGACATCAGTTTTCCTCCTCTGGTTTTCCTTAATAAAAGGCCTGGACTGAAGTTCTGAAGATTGAGCTAAAGCACCCACATGAATAGCAAGACGAAGGCTTTGTGTTGAGGACAGCATAACAACGTAGTAAGAAGAAACTAGATCCCAGGTCCTGTCAAACCAATATACCAGCCAGGACCAACCACTTAAACTATTACGTGAGTGATGAAAAAATATTATGTTGGCATTTCTTTGCTCTGCATAGTTTATATTCTGAACAATAAAAAGAACCTTTTTTGTATCTGCTATGAAAGGGGTGGGGGGATTTCACTCACTCCCACTACTACCTGACACTCTTCTTCCTCTAATTTTTGTAAATTATATATTTTGAGTTGTTCTCCTTCCCGACATTATAACAAATAACATATTTAATAAATGTTTCTTGATCCTTTAACTCTAGATACTATCTCTTGATTCCCGCGGCATAAGATATGTTAACATCTTTATACTTCCATTACTTATCCTCCTATTGTTAAGTCATATTATATTTAGTCTTTTTTAATTATAATTAAGTCTGCTGTGCTTTATTTATAGATTTATTCTAAAAATTGAAAAGCAAGAAAACTACAGACCAATAGCTCTCATGAACATAGATGCAAATATCCCGAAAACCATTTTAGCAAATTGAATCCAACATAGTATAAACAAGATTATACAACAAAATTGGAACCTATCCAAAATATTCAAGGTTGGTACAATATTCAGATATCAAATAATGTAATCCATCATATCAAAAGGCTAAAAAAGTTACATGATTATATCAATAAATGATAACAAAGCATTTGGCACATTCCAACACCGATTCATGATTAAAAAAAAATAAACAATCCTCTCAGTAACTAGGAATAGAGGAGGAACTAACCTCAACTTGATAAAGCCAATACTCCTTTTCAACATCCTAATGAGTCCTAGAAAATTCAAAAAGGAAAAAAGGTACTCAGATTGGAAAAGAAGAAATAAAACTATCATTGTTCAGAGATGACATGATTATCTAATGTAGAAAATTCTCAAGAGTCAACAAAAAGACTCCTGGAACTAAGAAGCAATTATAGCAAAGTTTCAGAATACAAGGTTAAACACTTGACAGAAGTCAATCACTTTCCTATACACCAGCAATGAAAAAGTGCGATGTGAAGTTAAAAACACTGTGTACATTAACATAATCCAAAATTAAATATGTGGGTATAAATCTCACATTATGTACAAGATCTATATGAGGGAAACCACAAAACTGATCAATAAAATTAAAGAACTAAATAAATGGGAGAGATATTCCATGTTCATGGATAGGAAGACTCAATAATGTTAAGATGTCATTTCTTCCCAATTGATTGACGGAGTTCAATACAATCCTATTCAAAAATCCTGGGAAGTTATTTTGTGGATATCTACAAACTGATTCTGAAATTTATATGGAGATGCAAAAGATTCAGAATAGCCAATGAAATACTGAAGGAGAACAATGAAGTTGGAAGACTGACACTATCTTATTTCAAGACTTACTTTAAAGCTACAATATTAAAGACAGTGTGGTATTATCAAAAGGATAAATAGGTAAATGTAACAGAATAGAGAGCCCAGAAATAGACCTACATAAATATACTTAACTGATCTTTGATAAAGGAACAAAGGCAATACAATAGAATATGGTCCTTCCAACAAATAGTGCTAGAAAAGTAAACATCCACACTAAAAAAGGATCTATAGATTTTATAAATATATATACATATATATATAACATATATAGACTTTACACCCTTAATGAACATTAACTCAAAATGGATCAGAGACCTAAATGTAAAATGTAAAACTACAAAACTCTTAGACGATAACAAAGGAGAACAACGTACACGAGCTTGAGTATGATGATGACTTTTCAGATGTAGCACCAAAAGTACAATCTATGAAAGAAATAATTGATAAAATTGTACTTCATTAAAACAACTTATACTTTGTGAAAGGCAGTATCAAGAGAATGAGAAAGCTAGCAAAAGATACATCTAATGAAAGACTGTTATCCAAAATATACAAACAACTCTTAAAACTCAACAATAAGAAAACAAAAAACCCAATTAAAAAATGGGCCAAAGACCCTAACAGACATCTCCAAAGAAGATATACAGATGACTAATGGGCATATGGGAAGATGTTCCAGGTCATAGGTCATCAGAAAAATGCACATTGAAACAACGATGAAATACCACCCATATCTATTAGAATGGCCAAAATCTGAAACACTGACGACACCAAATGCTGGCGACGATACAGAGCAATGTGTATTCATTGATGGTTGGCGTGCAAAATGACAAAGCCAGTTTGGAACACATTTTAGCCATTTCTTATAAAACTAAATATACCCTCACCATGTGATCCAATAATCATGCTCCTTGGTATTTACCCACATGAAGTGAAAACTTATGTTCAAATGTAAATCTGTACAGAGATGCTTACAGCAGTTTTATTCATCGTAGCCACAACTCAGAAACAACCTAGATGCCCTTCAGTAGGTAGATGGAAAAACATACTAACAAAGTCAGGTTAAGTGCCTATTACTATGTGAAAGAGAACAATCCAAAAAGGCTCTGTGCTGTATGATTTCAACTATATGACATTTTGGAAAAAACAAAAGTATGGATACAATGAAAAGATCATTTTTATTTATTTATTTATTTATTTATTTATTTATTTATTTATTTATTTTCCAGGAGTTTCACAATTTGTGGATTCAAGCTGGGCATTGGGTTCCGTGCTGACAGTGTAGAGCCTGCTAGGGATTCTCTCTCCTCTCTCTCTCTCTCCCTCTCTCTGGCCCTCCCCCACTATCTCTCTCTTTCCTTTTCTCTCAAAATAAATAAATAAACTTAAAAAGAATTAACTGTAAATCATGGAACTTAGGTGACTGTCATGTGTCAATGGAGGTTCATCAATGGTAACATATGTGCCACTTTCGTAGAAGATGTTGATAATGAGGAGGCTATACGTGTGTGGGGAAAGGGAGCATATGGGAAAAATGTGTACCTTCCCCTCAATTTTGCTGTGAACTGAAACTGCTCTAAAATATTAAGTCCTAAAGAAACCTTGAAAGTCAATATATAATAAGATCATGAAAATATTATTAGCTGTACAATCAGGCTCAGACCCACAGAAAGATAGATGGCATCCTCCATCACTAAAATACCTAAAGGTTTGGCACATTTTCAAGTTATTTCATTATGTTTTGTTTGTTGGCCACGACTCTCATGTATATAATTTTATTCTTCCTGAAATTTCTACAGGTCTTTCTATATCTTATTTATCAAATAAATATACACCTTTCTCACCATGAAATATCATGGAGTATCACAGTCATACTATTTGTTGAGTGTAATAAAATGGTTCAGGTCATGACGGAGATTGGCAGTTGCATATCCCAAAATTCATTTTCCTCCTGATCGTAACTGCAAACAACCTCCCTTGCAACTTGGTTTGCCCAATGGCATTTCAGTAAAAGTTGTTGGGTGGGGCTTCCAAGAACTGACTTAATTGTGAGGTACTTTCTTTCCCCCCCTCGCCCGCCCCCATCCCCTACCTCCCTTGTATGTGATGGCTAGAAGTTCAACAGCCATTTGGTAACTGTGAATTTGCACTATCAATACAATGCCAGCAACCAATTACCTCAGCATTACCATCATATCAGAAAACACACGTTTCTGTGTTTCAATCATGACAATCAGGACTGTCACCAACAGCCAGACACAATTTCCAACCACTATACTAGGACTACTACAGGGCAATCATCCTGGGAATTATTTCTATTGTACTCCTTAGTTTCATATATCTTTGATCCTTTTATTCTCCTTTCATTTTACTGGTATATAGCCATAAGGACCTTCTAATCTTTTATAAAGAAAATAATTCAGGACTAAAACTTTGTGGTTTTTTAAAACGTTGTTCTCACTCTTGTTAATTTGGCTGTGTAGTGACTTCTAAATCCAAAATCATCAGCCCTCAGAACTTTAAGGTATTGTCCACTGTCTTCCAGAATCTTACATCAGTACCTAGAAGTCTATGCCTATCTTTTTATCATTCCTTGACTGTGCTGATTTTGTCTCTTTTCAAGAAACCTTTAGATCTTCTCTTAATAACAACATCTTGCGAGAATTTGTGTAGGTATTTATTTCATATCATCCATCATGTTCAGCACTCCATGGGACCTTTCTCTCTCTTCCACTTTCTCCATCTTTCTCTAGGAAATTTCCTTTTATTTCTTTGCTACTTTCCCCTACCTACTTTGTTATTTCTGGAACTCCTAATTAGATGGTTGGTTGTTTTGAGAGATTGATCCTTAATATTTTCTAACTTTCCTATCATACATTTTACTTCATCTTTTTTTCTCTGTGTTCTGAAAGCACTTGTCAAACCTTTTTTTGGTCAACTCTTATATTGAATTTCATATATTGATAATCTTACTTTTAATTTTCCCAAACTCTTCCTTGTCTCTGTTCTCTCACCCTAGAAGACTGTTCTTATTTTACAGATGCATGTCTTATCATAGCTCTCTGAAAGAACAGATTAGCTTTAGTTTTTTAAGTTCTCTCCCTAGAAAATACATACTTCTGGAATCGGATGTTTGGTACCTTACCCTGGTACCTCTCTTCTGTTAGCTTTCCTAAAATTTGGGGGGATTTTTGGTTTTCTGTTCATAAGTTTTTCAATACTACCTGAGTAAATTAGATAGTTGATAATTCCTCCACCATTGTTCATAATAGTCCCTATTATGAATGAATAGACCAAATTACAAGTCTTTCCACAAGGAGTTCTTTAATCAAAATCCTTGATTTATATTCCTTTTGTCATTTATACTCTCTATACCTGCTGATTATGGAGAATCACACTGGGAAGGTGAGTCTTCTCCTCTACTGGAAACTTCTTTTGTGAGTGCTCTGTGCTTTGATTCACTCTGCTCAGGATCATCTGTTAATATGATTCCCTGACCTTTCAATTCTCCCCAAATTCAAGGCACTGAATGCCTAATTCTTCACAGCCATCCAAATATCTAACATCCTTGCATTATTTTTTTTCTTTTTCATTCTTTTGCTTTTAAAATGTCATTTCAGGGGTGCCCGGGTGACTCAGTGAGTTAAGCATCTGACTTTGGCTCAGGTCATGATCTTGCAGTCCAGGAGTTAGAGCCCCTTGTCAGGCTCTGTGCTGACAGCTCAGAGCCTGAAGTTGGCTTCACGTTCTGTGTCACCTTCTCTCTCTGACCCTCCCCTGCTCATACTTTGTCTCTCAAAAATGAATAAATGTTAAAAAATAAAATAAAATGTCATTTCAATAAGTTTGAGAGAGAAAGAGAGGGGCTAAAAGTCTTCCATCTTAAATGAGAAACCACAGATCTTGGCTTTTAGGAAGTTTTCTTAGTATATCATATTCTCATATCCAGTTACATAATCTGTTATCTTCAAATATGCAAGAAAGCATATTTGAAGGATAAACTTATTTTAAGAAAAATCAAGTGTCATCAGAAGTTCTTTCATTATTAGATGATAATACACATTGGTATCTTTGTATCACATGATATATTTTTATGCTTTATATTTTATCATTTAAATATTTCATTCTCACATCAATCTTCTAAAATAGCTTTCCAAGAGAAAACAACAAATTCTCTACATAGAAGCCCACACAAAGTCTCCAAAACAGCAGCACAAGCTAAAAATCGGACCAAAAAGTAAAATTGACAGAGGCATTTTCCCTAACATTTACCTCATTAACTCTCAACTTCATTGAGGAATAAATCAATCTGGAAACCTCTGTGTATAGCTATAAAAGCTGCTTCTCTAGACATGTTAAGTGGTAAGGTTAGACCTCTGAACTGAAATGTCAAGTGGCAAAAAGGAATTTTTAAAATGTAACTACCATATATTTGGTGAAGGAGGGGACAGGTAATTTGTTTTCTGTGTTTCCTGGACTTCAGTAAGACAAAGGAATAAAACTAGCCCATTCTTCCACACTTAAAATAATGAATTCCCTCAAATGACAGGTGATTTTTTTAAACCCTGGTTAAACTCAGGGAAATGCCCAATGTGCTTTTATGATGCCATGTATACCAACTTTACCTTGAGTGATGATTCTAATACTTTGTATAGGTTAAGATTAGTTCCTGGCCGAAAAGCCAATTATCTGGAGAATGATGCTTTAATAATGTGCATATTAAGAAGGAAGCAAGACATCAAATCCCATAAATCATCCAAAATTACCAAAATATGACTTCTACTTTCAAGTGCTTAGTAGAGGACAGAAGATGGATCTTTGAAAATGTCATAGTTCAGGTGAATATAGTTAAATTCTAAGAATAGTAAGAGTGATACTGAAGGACTTGGAAAGTACAGGGAAAAAGCTGAAATATGAACATCCCAAAGAGTAATTTTAAGAACATCTTGGGTGTGCTACAAGCATTCCATTCTTCTCTAACAAATGGGGAGGGAGTCTAAAAATTAGCCACATTAACCGTTGCTGCAGGCAACCTTAATTGCTTTGATTTGTATCTCATTGTGATATTTCCTGGCTCCGGGTGATGGTTTTAAAATCTTAACATATTGGTATACCTACAGGAAGAGGATATTGTTTTTAGTCATCTTCTTTCTCATAAATGTGTAGCAATTACCAGTAAAGTGAATCAATTCATCACGCTCTTACATTTAATTAATTAGACACTATAGAAAGACTACAGATTCATTTCCATTATTGAAAGAAAATCTAATTTTATCTGATATATTCCAATCATATTCTCTTTGGAGGTCTGCTAAGTAATGCCTAGTGAGACAGCAATTATCCTTAATGTTAACAGCCAAAACACTTCCAATAGCCACTCAAGGTAGCAATGCATCAACATACATAGTCCGTAGAAAATTTCTTGCTAAAGATTATTATAGCTTCATTAATCACCCACTATGTAAATAAGGTTGATGAGAAAAAGCAAAGGGGGACTTATTTAGCCTAGGCAAACAGCTCTGTGAGAAGGCAACAAGTATTAAATATCAGCTCGCAGGTAGAAGAAAGGATCCCACTTGCAGAATCACATTCTCCTTTCATTGCACATGAAACAAAATGCAATGTTTTCAAACCTAAGCAAGTTAGGTGAGATGTAATTAAATTACACTGGCATTTAGTAAGGTCTCTGTAGGATAACCCTATCATTGAGGTGCTTTGTAGTTTAAGTGTGGAAGAAAATAATAAAACACCATTGACATGGTTAACACAGTTAAGTAACAAAAGAAGGGTGTGTGTGTCTGCACACGCACGTGCATCTGTGTCTATTTACTAAGGAGTTGTCAGAAAAAGATAACAGTTAGCTGGGCATACTGAATGAATAGAATTTATACTAGTAAAGAGGAAGAAAATAAACAATCCAGGAAGAATGATCATAACTCAGAGAAAAAGTAGAGAAGTAGGATTGATACCAACCCCAAGCAGGGATATTTCTTGGGGTATGATGGAAAACATGAGATTTGTAATAAATCTCCCTATAATTACTAAGGATCTTTATCATATATGGAAAAATGAGATCACATACATGAATATGTTATCTTGTTACTAGAATTATTGTGCCTGCTTAGTAGATTAGGAAAAGGGATTTCAGAGAAGATAAATTGCTTGGCTAATGCCTCATGGTTAGAAGTGGTGAAACTAAGACTCAAACTCACTTTTCTCTAATAAGATATAACCTTATAATGGAAACTTTGAAAGCTGGGGAGAGGAATTTGACCCTACAATCATGGATGTCTTGCCACAAATAGATGAATAGGTAGGAAAATGAAAATCTTACTGATAACAGTAATTTCATCTCCTCCCCTTGCCTGAAAATATTTAAGCATTAGCCAACTGTCTTAATTGACTTAACTTTTGGAAGTCAGATTAGTGAAAACTGCTCCTTTAGGGAATTGGACCTGTCATATTTTCGCTAAAATCTTAATTTTTAATTCAATCCAGTGAAATCCATAATACAGCTATCTTATTGGTCATTCAGATAGCCAAGGGTCACTCTTCTCTTCCCTTTCTTTGCCCAACTCTCATTGCTTACCACATCATAGTTCATACATATCTTTCTATCTTCAGACCTGCAGCTTTTACAGTAGTAGAGGCTCTTACAAATGTATGTCGAGAACATTCTACTGGTTCCTAGTTCTTTTTCACTTGGTCTATCTTCTCCTCTGCTGTTATGTAGATAATGGGTAGGAAAGCTTCCTTACAAAATCATTAAATCCTCTAATTGCTGCTGTGTTATGTTAAATAACAGTAATGATGATAAAAGAGTCCTAGAACTCAACACTACTTTTAAGTTTCCAATGGAGAAACAGTTTATTACTGTGGTCAATGGCATGGTTCTAGAGTCAAAATACCTGTGAAGTCTTGGTACTGTCATTTACTAGGTATATAATCTTGGGAAAGTTACTTGAGCCTTCTGAAACACATCTTCATCATTAGTGAAATTAAAGTATTAATATTTTACATGCTGGACTTCTGAGTGCATTAACTGAGATCATGAAGGTAGAGCAACTACCCTAATGTTATTGTATTAAACTTTCAAAGGACACCCAGAATTGAATCTGATCCTCACAAAACTATGAAATAGGCTGCTTATTATTGCCATATCAGTTTGACAGATGAAGAACACAAAAGGAGGAGATGCTTGGAGTCTTGCCAAGTCAGTGTGAAAGCCTTTGGTAATGAGACAGGACTAAAAAGTCATCTTTTGTGTAAAAACCCTAAGATGTCTGAACAGGGAACAAGAGGTAAACTGTAAAGAGCTGCACACAAAGGAGGATTTATCATTGTTTTGACTGTGGCTATCCTCACTGAACACTTAGTATATGCCACGTAGTATCTCAAGTGATCAATAAGCATATATCATTGAATCCTCTATACAACTCTAGGTTTGGGACTTAGTCTCCCCATTCAATGGATGAGAAACTGAGTTTCAGAAATGCTGAGTAATTTTGGCCAATGGCACACAACTCTAACTTGGCAGAGGGGAGACATGAACCCAGGACTGTCTTAGCTATTAACCACTAACACATACCAAAGAAGGAAGTACTTTTTTACACTCTGTGTTGCCATATGCTTAGAACATAAATCTCACATACACAATTGTTTCTTCAAAGATGCTTCTACTTGGTGAGACAAATAATCCAAGGTAAGAACATACTAATAAGCTGTAGTTATAAACATTTATGAAGATGCCCCTGGATGTTGTTTATATCCAAAGTACTCTCCTATAAGAAGGCAAAGCCCCACAAATCAAAAATTCTTCATCCCTCATTTGTTCCTGAACACATAGACAAAAGACAAACTATTAAGACATTGTCCACATACCACCATTACACATTTATACAACTTCAAATAGATAATTATTTGTTCAAATGATGTTGTTTCATACAAAGGCAAAAGCATTAAGGACTCATTGGCTCTTCTCCAAAATTCCCTTAACATGTGAACAAAGATCTCTCCAAATACAGCATTCCCCCCACCCCATGCTACTGTTATAATCTTAGAAACCCACATAAAGAGGTACACTCTTCATAGTCTTGAAGTGCCCTTATTAGGACAAAGAACCTTAATTAAAACAGTACCCGATTTACCTGTCCCTTCACACTTGAAAAGGGAACATGGCATAAGTAGTTTATTCCTTAAATATCTGTGCTTGTGTGACGTTATAATAGTTGCTCCTACACTAACAGTCCCTATATTCTTGGACAAAACATTGCAACATAAGGTATTACTTGCTACCAAAAGTCCCCAGTGACTTAGATAAATAAGCCCATTTCAGTTGGTGTCTGTCTCCAAACAATGTCACTATGAAGAACTACGAACAAGAGGCAGGGGGCAGTGTATCGCCAAACTGTACCTATACACATTCTAGGACTTGGTTTCCTCAGTGAGGACATACATGCCCTCAGACTGTGTAACTTGGCAAAACTACCACAAATAAACCCCAGATTGCCCTCACATTAGCTCAATCCTTGGAAAACCACTTATGTGGCCATAGTCTCCCACAAACAACATCAAGTAAGGCCACATTTCCCCCCAGAACATTCTTGTTCAAATGAAAAGACACTCTAATAAGGATATATTTATCCAATATCAGTAAACCCTCAGCCCATTAATCATAAACAAGGGCTTCTCTGTTCACAACCCGTATCCACCTAGACAGAGAAGCATTTAAAACTAAAGAAGTGTTTGTCCTCAAAACAGGACCATACGTATGGCCAGGAAACCGTGTATGAGAAAATATTTTATTTCCTAAGTTTTCCTGCAAATACAGGCAAAGAAGGTTAGGAGTTATTGGCTTCCATCTTGTCAGTGCATGCTGGATCAGCAAAGCCCCAATTCGGATTTGTTCATTATTAAATTGTCGCTGAACACACGGAAAAATATTAACAAGTTAAGACTTTTCTTGAAAGGAGTAGATGTTCAAGCTATCCTTGTATTCTGAGGCAATGAGTCCTAAGTAAAAAGCCATCTGTCTCCCTAAAATCCCTGTGTTTAGTTAACTGCCAAAGTGTTCATTTTTCACAAAAGATGACAATAAGGTCCAAAGTAAAACGCACATAGATACATGTATCCAAACCAACCTTGTGCCAACTGACCAACATCCACACATTTGTTTTCCCTGTCAATATAAACATTCGTTTTTCCTTTGGGCCAAAATGCCACTTTTGTCCCCCACAGTTGCAAGGAATAAACAGAGCCTATTTCAATCCTTTGAAGTCAGATGTTTGCTCCTAAAGCCAGCATACAGAATTAAGACCCTCCCCTAAAATGTTTACGATAAAATCTGCCTTAGGGCACCTGGGTGGCTCAGTGGGTTAAGCATTGGATTCTTGGTTTCGGCTCAGATCATGATCTCACAGTTTGTGAGACTGAGCCCCATGTCTGCTTGGGATTCCCTCTCTCCCTTTCTCCACCCTTCCCCAGCTCATGTGAGCGCCCATGCGTGTGCACCCCTATGCTCTCTCAAAATAAAAAGATATTTTTTTTAAATCTGCCTTCAGGAGATTACCATTAGTAAAACCTCTTCATTTGATCTAATTTGAGTCTGTTGAGAAACCAGAGTACCCGTTTAGCTCCCCCAAAATAATGTTATAGTGTACCCACAGAATATGCAATGATGAAGAAGGCCATCTCCTTAAACCCAAATTGGAAGTCATCCAGATTAACAGAAGGTCTGATATCAACAAATTTAAATTGCCTCCCTCCAACAGTACCACTCCAATGAAGAAACCAGACAACGAGAGATATGCATCATCGCTGCAAAACTTTGTGTAGGTGCAACTAGGCTGCTTTACGTCCAAAACAAACACCTACCCAGGAATAAGTGGAAGAAAACCTTAGGAAAGGCCAACCAACACCTCTGCATTCTGATTGGCGGATGCTGGAACCACACATAAGATGACACTGGTTCACGGTAAACCCTCCTCTCAGAACGCATATCTGGACTGGTGTTGAGTGAAGCCAGCCACAAAGCTCACAGCTTGGAATCCGTGTGAGGGCGTTATAACTAAAGGTGGCAACACTGTCACGTTTGGCTTCTAAATAGGACAACGTTGCAAGGGCAGAAGGGAGTGAAAAAAACTGAAAGCAAATTAAATGAAAAGGAGACTCTGTCATCACCTCTCTTTCTCACACCAATATCCCATTTTTGTTCCCATGGAAAGGTAGAGAAGGATGTGCAGAACAGTGAGGCGTCAGGACTGTGGCATCTACAGGGCCTGTCTGATTCAATAAGTGGGAGAGGGTGTGTTTGTTTACCACAGGAGGAGTGGGAGTTGGAGGCCATCTCTGAACTCTTATGACCACACTGAAGAGAACATCATGCTGAGTGCCTCAAACTAAGGCATCTCTCTTTTCTTTATTCTTTTTCCTTGCTTAAAAAGAAGCCAATGATGTTGGAGAAAATTTTTAAATATAGATTCCTTAAAAAAGGGAATGCGTGTTGGTTGGAGAAATCTTAGAATACATGGTAAAAACTACTTAGTAATCCCACCACCTAGAATTATTCATTCTTAATATTTTGTACTTTCACATTCTAATCTGTTATATGTCTGTGTGTGTAATAAAGTTGGGAACACCCTGTGTACAGGGAAGACACCTTTCCTTTCATTAGTGGCTGGGCACTACTCTTTTCATTTGAACTACGCATCCTTGATAGAGGCCATCTTGTCCCCAAAGGAGTGAAAACTGATTTGGATACAGCAGAGAAATCTTAGATACTACAATGGTTTGGGGACCTTTAAAGCTCTACCTGACAAAATTTTATTCATTAGAATTTAATTTCTCTCATTAGGGAAAAATTAAATTAAATTAAAATTAATTCATTCATTGGTTTAATTAATGAACTAAGTTGATTGACTTATATTGCATTTAAATTTAATTTATTTTTTTCCTTAGGGGGCCAATAATAAAAGAAAGGTTGAGTAACTCAGCTTTTAAGGATCCTCCTGGGCCTACATTTTAGATTCTGATTTCTGGAATTATCACAGTTGCCTCTTTGGCTTTTCATCTCTTACAGTGGGAGAAAATTCACTTGCTCCTAGGAGTTTAAAGAGTAGGTGTCATGCTACCTTAAATTCACTTAAGTGTTGGTCACTTAGCTTTCTCATTACCTAAAATTTTCAATTACATGCTTAGTGGAAGAGTCCAAGAACACATATCGACATCTCTAGAAGCCAAAGGAATCGAATCCTTCAATAGTCCATAAAGCAAGGCGAAATTTCACCTTAGCGTTTAATTAATAAATGTGTTTGACCAGAAATCCTTAAATTTAGGGGTCCTCTACATACAGGTTAAGAGATTTAAAATTGGTCCTATTTTTTACCCAGAAATTTAAGTTCTAGGAATCTATTCAAAGGAAACTTTGGAGATATGGACAAATATTGATATAGAAGCATCTATTTCAATATTGTTTATAATAGTAAAATACATATCAATAGTGAATTGGATTGATAAGTTATACTATATCATAGAATGATATATGAATTTAACACTTAAAATGATTTTTACAAAGATATACAATGATGTGGGGAAATGCTTAGGATATAATGCTAAGAGCACAATGAGAATGTAAATATGGAAGTACTGTTTTAATGTTTTCTATGGATATACACAGAAATAAAGACAGGGGCACCTGGGTAGCTCAGTTGAGTGTCCGACTTCGACTCGTCATGATCTCATGGTTTGTGGATTTGAGCCCCATGTCAGGCTCACTGCTGTCACCAGAGAGTGCACTTCAGATCCTCTGTCCCTCTCTCTCTGCCCCCCCCAACTTGGATAATTTTATTTCTTATGTATTTTTATTTATTTTGTATATTTGTATTTCCCAAATTTTCTATAATGAAACGGTACTGCTTTTATAGTTATAAAAAAGGGGCACCTGGGTGGCTCAGTTGGTTAAGCCTCTGGCTTTGGCTCAGGTCATGATCTCACAGTTTGTGGGTTCGAGCCCTGTGTTGGGCTATGTGCTGACAGCTAGCTCAGAGCCTGGAGTCTGCTTCCGATTCTGTGTCTCCCTCTCTCTCTGACCCTCCCCTGCTCGTACTGCCTCTCTCTGTCTCTCAAAAATAAATTAAAAAACATTAAAAAGAAAACCTTAAAAAGCTCGGGTCCTAAGTTGACAAACAATATGATCCCAGCATGCCCAATGAACACAGAGACTCATGTTATCCAGATAAATACCTTCTTCTGCTCCTCATTGTGGTCATCTACCAACTCCGACTTGTTCATGGAGACTGTGTAGCTCCCGGGTCACTGTCTTCCTCCTCACCCCAACATGGGTCAGCACTTCAATGACATTCAGTATCCAAGATGATGGCCCATGCAAGACCCTGAATTCGGGTCTTTTACCTTTACTTCCAACCAACCACAGACACCCAGTCCAAGGATAACATTGTGAGTCTTTTTATCTCTGGTAACCGGACTCGTGAACTGCAGGGTCTATCATTCCCCCTTTTTAACCTCCCACCCTTCCAGCACACTCATTCTGGAAGCCCAACCTGACAACACTTTTACCTCACTGAAACCTCCACATTACTGACCCATGCGCACTTTTGCTTATACCCTATTAATGGATAAGGCCAAAATTGAAATGCAGATGGCTAACAAGTACATGGAGAGGTGTTCAACATTACTAATCCCTGGGGAAATGTAAATGAAAACCACAATGGGATATCACCTCACAACTATTAGTAGTATTTTCACTACTGTTAAAAAAACAAAAGGTGTTAGCAAGGATGTGGAAAGAAGGGGATCCTTATAAACTGCTAGAAAATGCTATAAAATGTAAACTGCTAGAGCCATTATAAAAAATAGTATGGAGTGCCTCAAAAAATTAAAAATAGAACCACCATATGATCCAGTGATCATATATAGTATATACTATATACTCCACTTCCAGCAAAAGAAATGAAGTCATTATCTCCAAAAGATATCTACACTCCCTTGTTCATTGCAACAATAGCCAAGATAAGGTGAGTGAATACAGACAATATTACATTTTCAATTCCATGTATTCTAAAATATTACATATATACACAATGAAATATATAATATTTTGAAGTGTATGAAACACATACATACAGTGGAATAGAATCCAGCCTTAAAAAACAATAGAGGAGTTGGGTGCCTGGGTGGCTCAGTCAGTTAAGCATCTAACTCTTGATTTCAGCTCAGGTCATGACCTCACCATTTGTGACTTTGAGCCCTGAGTCAGGCTCCACACTGACAGTGGAGCCTGCTTGGGATTCTCTGTCTCCTTCTCTCTCTGTCCCTCCCCTATTCATTCTCTCTCTGTCTGTCTCTCACCCACACTCCATCCCTCTGTCCCTCCCTCCATCTCAAAAATAAATAAATAAAACTGAAAAAAAAGAAAAAATGAGTAAGTAATCCTGCCGTTTTCGAAAACAGATGGACGTGAAGGGCATTATGGTAAGTGTAATAAGCTAGAAACAGAAAGACAAATACTACATCATCTGGCTTATATGTGGAACCTAAAAAAAAGTGAAGTCACAGAAGCAGAAAGTAAAATGGCAGTTTCCAGGGGCTGGAGGGTGAGGAAAGTGGAGAAATGTTGGCCAAAGTTTCAGTAATGCAGGACAAATAAGTCCTGGAAAACTGACGTACAGCATGGAAACTGTAGTTAATATTATGTTGGGTACTTGAAATTTGCTAAGAAAGTAGATCTTAAATGATCTTGCAACCATCACAAAAATAACTATGCAAGGTAATAAATATGTTAATTGGCTTGATTGTGATAATCATTTTATAATATATATGCATATCAAAACACTGCATACACTAACTATATAAAATTGTTATTTGTCAATTATATCTTAATAATGCTGGAACAAAAAAAAAAAGGTCAGTGGAGTCTTCGATAATTTTTAAGAGTGTAAAGCAGTCTGGGGACCAAAGTGTTTGAGAACTATTCATGTAGATTAGTAAACACAGGAGCACTTGACAAAAATAAATCAAAGCTGGAGCCTTGTTAACTAGGAGGAAGGGGAAGGATGGCTGTTGAATAAGCAAGCAAGAGTATCTGTATCTCCTAGGCGTTTCTAGGAGTCCCCAATAACCATTCTCCCCATGTCCACTCTTCTTCAGTATCTATTCCCACCCTCACGCTATGTGGGCACATAGCAACTGGAAATACATCTTTAAAACATAGCTTAGATTGTGTTTCTAAGAACTGTTCAATGAGTACCATTACATTTGCAATCCAGTTCAAACCCTTAATTGCAGCCCACAAAACCCTGTATTATCTGACCATTGCCTATGAAGCCATACTGTGTTCTGGTTTAGAGCACATGCTCCAAAGTCAACTACAAAGATTTGATTCCCATTGATACTCTTCACCAGCTGTGTAAGCTTTTGCAAGTTAAACTCTTCATGTATTCTTTTCCTCATCAGTAAAATGGAGCTAATGATAATATCTAATAATACCAAATTTATAGGCTTGCTATGAATATTGATGGAGATAATCCATATAAAGCTCTTAGACAATGTTAACTGCTGCCTACTTCTCCAACCACATCTTATGACACTCTTCTTTTGACTTGCTGGTCTCTAACCTCACTTAAGCATTCCAGACTCTTTGCTTTCTCAGAAACTCTTTACCTACACGTAGGTGGCTCTGCTTTGGAGAGAGGCTTACATGTCAGTCCTTAGGGAGGCTTTCATTGACCATGATTTCTAAGTAAGATTTTTTTTCTCATCCCCGCCCCACCTCTGATTGCTACTCTATATCACAACAACCTGTTTCTCCCTGGCAATCATCACGATTTTAAATATTTATTGTTCACTTATTTTCTGTCTCCACCATCGAACTGTAAGTTCCATGATAGGAAGGAATGTGCTTGTTTTCAGCCTATGTCCTCATGTCTTGATGAAAGTACTCAATAAACATTTCCTTGATGAATACATGAATAAAGAGATGGCCACGAGATGCAGTTCATAGCCATAATTAGCTAAACTTTCTGTTTCCTAGGGTCCAATAAATTGAGGAGAAATCTAACCAACACAAGCGAACAAAAATTACATATAAAGTCTAAATGCCAGTTAGTGTTCATGGTATAAAGTAATTAAAAGAAGCATAAACTATGTCTGTTTTATCTTTTCCAGTGAAATCATATGTCATCTTTATATGAGTACCTCCTAACAGTGTTGATCCTTTTTGCCCATTGTTGAATGGCAAGAAACACCACATTCAAATGTCTTGAAAATCTAAAATCCTAGAATCTTAGATGTGGATGGAACTCCTAAGCTCATCCAGCCCAATACCTTCACTTTGCAGGAAAGAGAGTATTAAGTCCTAAAGCAGTAAAGTGACCTGTCCAAAATAACACAAATAGAATCGGAACTACTCCTCATGAATCCTAATCCAGTTTCAGAAAATTTCTCATCATTATCCCTGGGTAATTAAAGTTTCCCTTGAATGAGGCTCATTAAAACCCATTATCAATGAGACACATTTATTTGAAGAAACATATTTTTGAATAGATGCTAAAATGGAAACACAATTCATGGATGTTGAGCTTTTGTATACATTCCTAAAATATCATAATTCCAGGTTGACAGAAATGTAAGGATTAGCCTGGTGGTATGAAATTTGAGCACTGGTTAGAAGTAAAGTTTCATGGAGTAAATGGGTTTTAAGTTGTGAGTTCTTTTCAAAGGCAAATAACCTGGCAATAACTTAAGTCTAAGCAATAAAATGCAACATCAGCTCTGTATTAGAATTTGTGCATCCAATCGATAGATATTTTATAGATAAATAGAGTCTTTAGGATAACTACATGAATCTTAGAAGAAGGAAAGGGAAGTTGTGCCTTCTTTCTCAATATGTCAGCATCATAATACTTAAAGGCTGCACCAGCAATGGCTGTTGAAAACTAGAAAAGATTAACATCTTGTGAACCTGGGAGTTAAGCTGTTAGTGAAACATGCTTCTCTGTATCTACGTAAACTGACTTCATATATTTTAGTCAGGTGCCAGTTCTTGGTTCTGAGATATGTCTATGGGTCTTCACTCCTTTATCTTTTAGATTAATTATAATTTTATAATTATCATGAGGAAAGCATATGAATAAAAATTATTTTGAAAACACTGGACCTTACAAATTCAAGAACTATAGCATTACTGGAATTGTGAATGCCAATGCTTTTAATTCTTCTCTATTTTCTTATTCTCTGATTGTAGTCTATTTTATGCCATATTTTTTCCCTTTGTGGAAAAGCCCAGGATTGTTAAATCACAATCCCACACCATGGGAAAGCCTTGACTTTTAAAGTTTTTTTTCATCTGAAATATGAGCTAATGATGATATAGCTTGCACTCAAGAGGGCTTTTACAAAGAACTGAAAAGAGGATATACATAAAGCATCCAATGTCCAGCATGGAGAAAGTATGCAATAAATGTTAACTCACCAGTGCTGGTAGTGGTAGTGATGGTGGTGGTGATGTTGGTGGTAGTACGATCACTGTCAGCTGTCTACTCACTGTTCACCTTTTCTGGTGCGTGGGCTGCATACAGCTCTGTGCATTCTGGCACAGAAAGGTAGGCAAGGACAACTTGTTTGTGCTCTGCTCATTGTGGGGGTAGGTAGAAGGCAGATGATAATCAAACTTTGACTATTCCTAGGTAATGTGGAAGCCAAATCTTCTTTTTCTTTATAATGAATCAATAGAACCAAAATTCATTAAAACATTAATGATTAAAAGGTACCACCTTCTCCTACTAACTCATTTTCACTTCATCTTTCATCTGGAAGGTTGACGCTAAAATTATTTTGTGGGTTTAGTATCTGGGCAAAGGTAATGTTGAGTGAGCATGATGTCTGGTCCTCTGCCAGATTTCCAGGGTAGGTATCAAATGAGGAGAAAAGCACCTCCCTTCTGTGAGCAATGAAAAATTATTTTTAAAAGGATGAAGGTGAGAAATTCGCAAAGCTACTGCTGTGTCTCAAGTTTTTGATGCTGAGAGCCTTGAATTAATACAGTGAGACACAGGATATGGACAGTTTTATCAAGAGCATCCTACTGAGCTAAATGCCCACATAGTACTAAATCAAACTCGAACTCATTTTTCAAGTAATAAAGTATTACGTGTATGCAAAATCTAGTGAAGACTCCAGGTGCAGGCCCCAGGTTGCAAGGAAGGGACAGAAAGTTGGCTTATGGACTGTGCTGAGGACATACGAGGAAAAGGTCCCAATTGGACAGCCAGGGTATGAGTGAGGAACCAGGAAAGAGGAAGCAGATGAGAAGCCTAAGAGAACTACCTTTCTCCATTCCAGAAGAGAAAAATACTGGGGGGACATGTTACTTAGTAGCACTTCCTTTAAAAATATAACATTTTATCCAATCTATTAGTTTACCCACTCCAGTAAGAGGCAAGTTGGGGGAGGGAAAGGATGATGTTAACTAGGCAAATGTGGGCATTACTGAGGGGGTTCTGGTGGGCCATAAATTTTGCTTTTCTACGAGTCTCCATTCTGAAAAAGTTCATCTGACAGCCTGGGTTCTGCTGTGGACGTGGAGAGATTTGAGTAAGATAGGGGCGCATGCTTCCCAGGAGGACTACTGGAAGATTTTTGTGTTTTAAAGAAAATCAGTCCAATCTGCATCTTGACCCCATATTAGACTCCAAAAACCTATTTGCTTTCCCGAATTACTCTACTGAAAATTAAGTCAACCAGTCTGTAGGAAGGTAATCCTTATTATGAGAAAGGCCTATGTAGATTCCATTATAAATACTGTAAATATGTAGAATAACGAGGGAGGAAAAAAAAGAGCGCATCTTCTTGGGTGTTATATTTCTTTCAGTGGCTTTCCATGTGATTCATTAAAGATATTTTTAACTTTTTTCCCTCAGTTGAAAAATTACATATATAAATCCTGCCTCTGGAATTGCACAAACATGCACAGCTGCTGGTTTAAGCTTATAAAAACAGCAAACAAAACAAAACATGACTTGGAACAGAGCCATCGTTAAACCTTTTGTAACTAATTTGAGGGGAATGCAGGTAGAAATCCATTTGACATGGAAGAAATAATTTAATTCTAGTTATATAGAAAGGACTCTGTAATATTCTAAATTATTTTCCATGTCATACTGGGAGAGCACATTATTCTCAATCTCTTACAATAAGAAGGAAGCTTGACACATTTTTCAGAGCACTTGGACTTGATGTAGGTATTTACTAATAAGAAATTATAGTCATCACATTGTTTAGTGATCATTTGGGAGGTCCTTTGTTGTTTTATATTGTGGGGCAGCTCCACATTCATATCTATTAATTGACTTTTTGTTAGTTTCTGTAATAACTGGGAAATAGCCAGTCCTCTCCTAAAAGGCCTATAGGCTAGGTTGAACTTTTGGTAAGAGAAAGAAAAAAAGTCTGCCTAAGGTTCTAGGAGGAGAGAGGTGAGAACATCAGGTTTCTGAATTATACCTGGTAATAGGCTACAGCATTTCATATTCATTCATCATGAGTGAGGCATCAACATTCGGTGTTCAGTTAGATTTGCTCAAGCAGTCCAGCACCTTGCACCCATCTATCAAGTTGCAGGGTTATCCTAAACATATTTGAATAAAGAATAAAGAGGACCAGGATTTGCTTTTGTGTAGACTGGGGACGGACAGAGGGAGTATTGGGAAGAGAAATGAAACATGAAAAAAGTTACCTGCTCATGGTCACAGACAAATTCTCTTGCATGTATTCTAGACCTCTTCATAATAAAGCAGCCAGCTTTTTCAAAAGTCTAGCAGGTGCTGTCCAGTCTCATAAGGAAAAGATACATTAAAAGATGTGTAGGTTAAAGCCTCCTAGCTACTTCCAAACCCTTACCCAAAGAAAGGAGGAGGGAGGTTGGGGGTTGGGAATTTTCCCCAAATAGATTTGTATCCGAAATAAAAAAGGCAAATACATGTGGTGAACCTGAAGCTTTTTAAAGCTATCAATAATTATTAGATTCAGCTATGTAATCTCACATCACTTACTGATAGCAGTCTCACATCACCAATCTAAAAAGACCAAAGGCGCCTGGGTGGCTCAGTCAGGTAAGCATAATGACTCTTCAGACTCTCAGTTCAGCCATGATCTCATGGTTCTTGAGTGTGAGCCCCGCATTGTGCTGTGCTCTGACAGCATGAAGCCTGCTTGGGATTCTCCCCCTCTCTTCCCACTCCCCAACTATGCTCTCAAAATAAAGAAACTTAAAAAAAAAAACCACCAAATACCAGTCAGCCCTCTCACTCACTCTGACAACTACATATCCCCACACGTTTCTTTCTTTTTTTTTTTAAGTTTATTTATTTACTTTTGAGATACAGAGAGAGAATTCCAAGCAGGCTGCACACTGTCAGCACAGAGCCCAACATGAGGCACAAATTCTCAAACTGTGAGATCATGACCTGAGCCAGAGTCAGATGTTTAAGTGACTGAGCCATCCAGGCACCCCTATAGTCTAGGTCATAGTACCCACATAAAATTTGACCTTATTCCTCTATCATCCATTAAACACCCTGAAGCTGGTTCCCAGTCCCCTACCAGCACCCCTATGGTCGTGCACTGCTCTGGCCCTTGTTCTGTGTGCTGTATGGGGGTTCTCTGTGCAAATGACTGTTGTTACTACTCTCTGGAATATCCTTGCCTAACATTTTCCACCTTCAAAAGTCCCGAGTCATCTTCAGCTTCCTTGTTTAGGAAGCCTCTCCTCGCTCTAACCGCCCCAGCAGGGCCACTGTGCTCTTCCTCATGGCACTCTGTGCACCTCCAACCTGGCAGCAATCACAGCACGACACGTTTGCCTGGCTCAGTAACTCTGCCCGCTCTACTCCATATGGAACTCCTGGAGGACAGGTTTTATTTTAATTTGCTCTCCCATCTCGACCTCAACACTTGTCGCAGACGCTGTTACTGTCAGCTTTGTCATCTTCCATTTCATTGGCCTCGTATGGTGATAGAACTCATTTGTTTTCAGCTTTGAAAATAAACCAAGGATCTTTTTGACTATGTTAAGAGGAGGATTCTGCTGCCTAAAGGTAAGATAAAATGGCTTCATCCCCCTACGAAAGTTTTGGTGGAGGGACAGAGGGTTGTAAAATGTTGAATGAAACTAATGTTTCGAGCTCATCTAACATGAACCAAGTATTACTACTTTCACACATTGTTGCAACACACAAGCACATAACACACAACAATCAAACCAACAGGAAACGCAAAATTCATCTTATTATCTCCTTATTAGAAGTGAGAGAGAGAGAGAGCAAGAGCAAGATTTTAATGTACTGGCCCACACAATTGCAGAGGCTGACAGGTCCAAAATCTGCAGGGCAGACTAGCAAGCTAGAGAACAAGTGAAGATTTGACATTGCAACTCAAGTGCAAAAGCAGTCTGCAGACAGGGGGACCTTGGTCTTTTTCTCTTAAGGCCTTCAACTGATTGCATGAAGCTCACCCACATTATGGAGCTATTTTGCTTTAATCATTTAAATGTTTCGGGTTTTTTTTTTTTATAATTCTCAAGTTAGCTAATATACAGTGTCATCTTGGCTTCAGGAGTAGAATCGAGTGCTTCATGACTTACATACAACACCCAGTGCTCATCCCAAGTGTCCTCCTCAATGCGCATCATGCATTTTCCCCACCCCCTCCTCCATCAACCTTCAGTTTGTTCTCTGTATTTAAGAGTCTCTTATGGTTTGCCTACCTCTCTGTTTTTATAATGATTTAAATGTGAACCACATCGAAAAAATGCCTTGACAGCAACATCTAGACTGGTGTTTGGACAAATACATGAGTCATGTGGCCTAGCCACATGTGGACACATAAAATTAACTATCACACTGGGTAACACCAAAAAGCAAATCCCAGCACCCTCATTTTTTATAGGACCTCTTCTAGACACCACTTTTACTCTGAATCTTTACCTAGGCTGAGATAGGGCCTCTCTCACTATCAGGCAAGGGAGAGGGAGAGAGACATGAGACAGGACCTCTATGAGTTAGAGCAGGACAAATAATGGGAGGAACCCTCCCCAAGGTCCCCATGAATTCCTAGAAATTCCTCCTTTTTGAATCTCTCCCTCTTCCATTTCCTCTCCTTGCCCAAGGCTCATCTAAAATTCAGTGGCCCATTAGGTTTAAATACACCTAACACCCTTTGTGATTTGCCTAAAAGCCACATAATCTCTCCTAATTATGCCCAAGCCTTTAAAACTATGGAAGCTTTTCTCCTCCCAATCAAAATCCTTGTTTTTCTTCTGCTCCTTCTAGAATATATGCTAAAAGAAAGCAAGAATGTTCCTAAGGAACACAAAGAGACCCCTAGATGCCCTTTATCCCTCCAGTATAAACAATGAGCCTGATAATATGTGCCATGGTTTCCAATTTGTGTAGCTCCTTCACATTCATCATCGTACATGACGCTCAAAAATCAGATAAACATGATAACGGTTACTGTCATTTCAGACTTCATATATAAAGCTCTAAATAGCAAGTAAGTGGAATATATTATATATTATGAAGGAAAAAACAAATAATCTAATTTTCTTTTGTAGCATAGAATTATTCATGAATACTGTTACTCTCTGAATCATCAGCCTAGAATAGACACAAACTTGGATAACTTCCCAGGTCACAGAAATTTCCCCCAGGGTCTATGCCATTGCTGCACCCATGCACTTCTTTGCAGGAACCATTTCTCTCGCTTGGCCCCCACTTGTAGTGACCCAAATGGGAACTACCTAACCCTATCTCCAGAACCTCAGAAATACATCTTACCACCCCCCTAACCCAGTGATTGTCCAAGGGAGGGACATAAGCCTCAATGTTTAGTAACCGAGAATTTTCAAACTGGAAATTAGAGAAAGAAGTGTGGTTTCACCTCTGGCACAGGTAGGTAAGACTGTAAACTCAGAAGCTAAGACACACAAGATTTCAACTATAAAATGTATAAAATGACAGACAGGCTGAAGGAACAAAGCTATTCCTAGAGACCAGCAAAGGCATGAGGCAGCCAGAGAGGCTGAGAAAATCATGAAAGTAAAAGAACTCCCTAGGTTCTAGCTCTGGCTCCTTCTCCTCCTGCTTAGTTTATTGATCCTTGATTACTTGGTTACTTTGCATCTAAACCAGAAAGCAAAAGAGAGAGTTCTTTGAGGAAAAAAGTTTCTCATCAATTATCTACATACTCTTCTAAGCAACTGCAGATAAATCCCTAAAAATTTTGTTAGCTGATGAAAATTACACATACATATTATTTTACCCCTTCCCATCCAATACATGGACGTGTCCATAACGATGTCAATTTCTTTGTAGGAAAACGTTTTAACTATATGGGCAATTTCTTAATAAAAACTAAATTGATTTTATAAAGCACCAAAGTATTAGTTAATATAATATTACTTTTTAAAACAGTGAATTTTGAAGGGAAGCATCTAAATGGTAGTGTGACATAGGAGACTTAACAAATAATGTTTATTTTTTCTTTGAATAAATTTCTTTGGAATTATTAATGTATTACTTGTGTGTAATAACAGAAAGCCAAAGTTGTTGGAGAACTGCTGATTGGATGGAATGACCAGCGGTGTGACATCAGAAACAACTATTGATGAAGTGCCTGGGGGGCTCAGTCGGTTAAGCAGCCAACTTCAGCTCAAGTTGTGATCTCATGGTTCATGAGTCCGAGCCCTGGTGTGCTGACAGCTCAGTGCCTGGAGCCTGCTTTGGATTCTGTGTCTCCCTTTCTCTTTGTCCCTCCTCGACTCTCTCTCTCTCTCTCTCTCTCTCTCTCTCTCACTCTTTCAACGTTAATAAATACATTTAAAAAATTAAAAAGAAAGAACGATTGATGACTGATAAAAAATTGAGATTTCTCAGGTAGGTTTCTAACTGGGCATTTGTTTTTATTGTAACAAAATGCTAATAAAAGCAGCAACACCTTGTGCCCCCACCACTACCAAGTTATTACTGAGCTGAGAGGAGAAGCAGACAGAAAATACAAACGGGAATAGAGAAAGAAGGCCAGTGGGATGTTTCATAGAAACTGCACTGTGGAAGAGTACATCCCCTTGTGTGGTAGCATTTCATGTATGTTAGAAGTGGTAGCTAAAGCTACAGAAATACAGCTGAAGAACTGAATAAAGAGATGAATCTTCTGCAAAATCAGTGCTGATATATGGATGTCCAGGACAATGCCAATCAGCATGGGGCACCCAGAATAGCCTGCAACCCAAAAGAGTGTCAGTAGACAACACAAACGTAACTCAGCTCTATATGCTCTCTATATAATTTGCATTCCAAAATCATCCTCTTGGAATGCCTTTGCGGTTGGTGTAAAGCTCCAATTTAAAGAAGTCCTCCAGGTAATATTAAAGACAGGGGCATGGATTAGGTAGATACCCACTAAAACTAAGAGTTAAGACTTTCATGTCTAGGGAGAGCAGAGCAGGTACAGGCTACACAGTGCTGATTACTGGTGCCTATGTTCGCCATAGCTCTATCTGTGGGTTCTGCCTGCCACCATACATGATGTAGTAGAAACAGTGCTTTATTTTAGGGTTGAAATTAAATATTTACCTAACAAATTTATTGTTTTCACCTGTTTTCCAATCAGTTCCAAGTTAAGAGCTATTTGTAAGGCCTTCCCCCAGAGCATAGGGCCTAAATAAAATGTACTTTTAGTGTTTTGCTAGGCTGATGTGAAGTAAAGAAAATATCAAAATAGGCAGGAAAAGTAAATATCAACCAGAAGAAAATGTGAGTCGAAGCCTAATCAGAAAGCAATCAGCAAACACAAAAGATCTGGGGTGATCAGCAAGGGAAGGGGAGAAGGATAAATGAACTGAGGCTCCTTGATTAAATTGGGGGACTTAGGGGCTCAGAGTGGTGCCAGGTTTGTAGCTGCCCCTGGTGAGGGCAGAAAGAATGCAAATTGTGTCTGGAGGAAAGCTTCCTCAACTATGATGAAAGAAAACCAAGATCTAAGTAAATGGAAAGACATACCACATTCATAGTACTAAAGTACTCAGAGTATTCGCAGTAATACTCAGTATTGAAGACCCAAAATTGTGAAAACATTGATTGTACTAAAGTTGATACACAGGTTTAACTATATTCCCTTTGATATTCCAGCAAGGTATGTAGAAGTTAGACAAGTTTATTTTATAATTTCTACAGAAAATCAAAGGAACTAGAATAGTACAAACAATTTTGAAAAAGAAGAATAAAGTATAAAGGGTATAGAACCAATCTATTCAATTTCAAGACAATACATAGCTACAGTCATCAAGAGTGGGTGGTATTGGCAGAGGAAGAAATACACAGAACCAAGAACATATTTCACAACTCAGAAATACACCCATACAAATATGCCTGACTGAATCTTGACGATGAAATTCACAAGACCAATTTTTAACAGGCAGTGCCACAGCAATTACATGTAATAAGCAAAAACAAAACAAAAACCCTACCGTGGCTTAGGTATCACACTTGTACAAATATTAATTCATAATAAAATGCAAAAAGTAAAACTGTAAAACTTGAGGAAAAAATAAGAAGAATTTCAAGACTTTGGATTAAGCAAAACATTCTTAAATTGGAAACCGAAAGCACAATTTGTAAAAGAAAAGGAGAATAAATGAGACTTCCTCAATCTTCAAAGAAAACAACCTTCCTCTGCAAAAGATCATGTTAACAGATAATGAAGACAAGCTAGGGGCATTCAGTTTCAGCTTGGACATGTAAAGACCTTGGAAGTCATCACTCTCATGGAAAGTGTTGAAGAAGCTGAAAGTCTAACTCTTATTAGATCCATAAAAGAATTAAGGTCACAGAGTAAGTTGTTACCCCCAAATCAGAAGAGACAGATGAAGACAGAGAGCTACAGCTTACCAGGGTAGCTTCCGTAGGCAGTAACAGAGTAGGAATACCTACACAAGTTATTTTGAAAATTGCTGGAGGCTGACTGGTGCCTATCTTGAGAGTTAAAAACTCCTGAGGGCCCAGTCTTAGAGGTGCCCCACATTTTCATAAGCTTTGCCTCTAGGAGCCCCACCACATTCTCATGGTGAAGACTGGAGAAAATTCCTACATGACCCCAGGAGGGGAAAGGAAAAGTAACTGTTTTGAAATCTGACCAGGGCATTCTGTTTTCAGTCACAAAGGCTCACTCTTAAGGGAAGCTAGAGATTGATCTGATGTGGGATAAGGTCAATTAGACAAGTAGAGCTGCCTCTAGCTTTCAAATCTTACATAAAGGGAGGGGTGAAAAAAGCTAAGAAACTCTTTTCAAAGTCACAGTCCAGAAACCCAGTCCTAAAAAATCTCTGAGATCTAACCTTACAATTCATAGAGAAACTCCCTTCTATAATACTTCACCTCCACACCAGCAGGACTCCATTATAATAATAGTGAATTAAGACCAAGGGAGCTACAAGACACAGACTTTAAGAAGTAGTTTCTAGGGAAACCCAAAGAAAATAAGACAAAGAAAAAAAGATACTAGAGGAAACTGAAGACTTTGACACCAAAGCTACAGCAAGCATTAAGCACAGCCTAACATTTAGCTAAATAAATATAAAGCCTCACACTAAAGACTTATTTTAGTTCCTATTACTCCATACATTGTTAATGAGATTTCAACAAAAAATCACAAGACATGTTAAAATGCAAGAAAAACTACAATCTGAAGAGATAAAGGATCAGAAACAGAGGTAGATACAGCAGAGATTTTTAATTCTCAGACTAGGAATTTAAAAAAAGCAATTAATATGCTAAGGACTGTAATGGAAAAAGTAGACTAACGCAAGAAAAAAATAAGTAATATAAGCAGAGAGAAATTCTACAAAAAACACTAAAAGAAATGTAGAAATCAAAAACATTGAAGAGAGATAAAGAATGCTTTTGGTGCAGTCATCAGTAAAAGAGATTCAGCTGAGGAAAGCACAGGGCGATTGAAGATACCTTAATAGAAACTTCACAAACTGAAAAGCAAAGAGAAAATAAACGTAAAAAAAAGAGAGAGAATATCCAAGAACTGTGAGACAATTTAAAAAGATGCAACATATGTATAATTAGAATATCAAAAGGAGGAGAGAGGAGTGCCTGGGTGATTCAGTCAGTTAAGTCTGACTTTTTTTTATGTTTTTCATTTATTTTTGAGAGACAGAGAGATACTGCGTGAGCAGGAGAGGGTCAGGGAGAGAGGGAGACACAGAATCCGAAGCAGGCTCCAGGCTCTGAGCTAGCTGTCAGCACAGAGCTCGACGTGGGGCTCGAACCCACGAACCGTGAGATCGTGACCTGAGCCAAAGCCAGACACTTAACCGACTGAGCCACCCAGGTGCCCCAAGTGTCTGACTCTTGATATCAGCTCAGGTCCTGAGCTCAGGTCTTGATCTCAGGGTCATGAGTTCAAGCCTCTTTGCTGGGCATAGAGCCTATTTTAACAAAAAAGGGGGAGAGATAGGAGCAAAAGAAATATTTGAAGTGATAATGGCTGATTTCTTTTTTTTTAAAAGTTAATGACAGACACAATACCACAAATCTAGGATGTTCACATCTAGGAACACCAAGCAGGGTAAATCCTAAACAAACTAAACTTAAGCATATAATATTCAACCTGGAGAATATAAAAAACAAAGAGAAAATGTAGACAGAAGCTGGGGTGGTGGGGAGTGTTTGTAAGGGGAGTGGGGGAGATAGATACCACACCTGTAGAGAAACAAGGATAACAATTATACGGAACTTCTTTTCAAAACCATGCAGTCAAACAGAGAATGGCATGAAACATTTAATGTGTTGAAGGAAAAAACTACCAACCTAAAATTCTGTATCTGATGAAATTATCAGTCAGAAGTAAAGAAGAAATAAAAACTTCTCATACAAACAAAAACTGAAGGAATCTGTCACCAGTAGACTTGCCTTACGGGAAATGTTAAAGGAAGTTTTTCAGGGGCGCCTGGGTAGCTCAGTCAATTGAGTGTCCAACTTTGGCTCAGGTCATGATCTTACGATATGTACATTAGAGCCTTATATTGGACTCACTGCTCTCAGTGTGGGAAAGGACATGAGGGAGGCACTGGGAACATTCGGTCACAAAACAGATGTATTTCTCATGAAGAGATACAGTGCTATCTGAATGTGGACCTAGATTAGTTGCACATGTATACTGCAAACTCTAAAAATAATTTTTAAGTACAACTGATAGACTACTAGAGAAGAGAAAGCAGAATCATAGGAAATGCTCAATTAAAATCAGAGAATGCAGGGAGCACCTGGGTGGCTCAGTCAGTTGAGCATTCGACTTCAGCTCAGGTCATGGTCTCACGGTTTGTGGGTTCAAGCTCCACGGTGGGCTCTGTGCTGACTGCTCAGAGCCTAGAGCCTGCCTTAAATTCTGTGTCTTCCTCTCTCTCTGCCCCTCCCTGACTCCTCCCCCCTCTCAAAAATAAATAAAAGTTTAAAAGAAGTTAAAAAAAAACCAGAGAAGGCAGAAAAATGTGGGGGGAGATAAAAAAAACAAGTACAAAACAAACAGAAAACTGTTACAAATACAATAGATAATAATCCAAAATTATCAATAACCACCTTCAATGTAGGCTAAATATATAACTTTTCAAAAGAGAGACCAACAGTGAATTAAAAACAAGGCCTATAAATAAGAACTATATGGGGGCTCCTGGGTGGCTCAGTCGGTTAAGCTTCCGGCTTCAGCTCAGGTCAGATCTCACGTTCATGGGTTCAAGCCCCGCGTCGGGCTCTGTGCTGGCGGCTAGCTCAGAGCCTGGAGCCTGCTTCCAGTTCTGTCTCCTTCTCTCTCTGCCTCTCCCCCTCTCATGATCTGTCTCTCTCTGTATCAAAAATAAATAAAACATTAAAAAAAAATTAAAAGAACTATATGCTGTCTACAAGCAACCTATTTTAATTTAATGACAGAGATCAATTAAAAATTAAGAGATGGGGAAAGATATACTATGTTAACACTAATCAAAAGAAAGCTGGAGTATCTATATTAATTCCAGACAAAGCATACTTCAGCCCAAGTAATATCATAGGGGATAAAGAGGAATATAACATAACGATAATATTGTCAATTCCAAAAAGACCGGACAATTTTTAATGTGTATGTATGTAACAAGAGAGCATTAAAATATGTGGGGCAAAAACAAATAGGAGAGAAATAGACAAACCCAGTATTTTAATTGGAGGCCTTAACACTCCTCTATCAGGAAGTCACAGACCCAGCACAAAATCAGTAAGGGTATAGTGAAGTGAAACAGTGCTATCAATCAGAAGTGTCTAATTGACATTTATAGACTGCTTCATACAACAACAGCAGAACACACATTTTTCTCAAACTCACATGGGACATTCACTCAGATATACCACATCCTAGGCCATAAAACACATCTTGACAAATTTAAAAGAATAGAAGAGTATATGCTGTCAGACCACAGTGTAACTAAACTAAAAAATAACTAGAAAGACAAAATAAATACTTGGAGGTTAAACAATCCACTTCTAAATAATACATAGGTCAAAAAACGTTTCAAGAGAAATTTAAAAATACACAAAACTAAATGAAAAGACTATTTAAAGCTGTGAGATGCAGAAAAGCAGTGCTGAGAGGAAAATTTAAAGGGCAATGAATGGCAGTGAATTCATATATTAGGAAATGAGAAATATCTAAAATCATTAACCTAAACCTCCACCATAGGAAACTAGGGAAATAAGAACAAAGTAAACCAACTACAGATGAAAAAAAAGAAATAACCATCAGAGAAAAAAAAATCAATGGAATTAAAAACAGGAAGACAGTAGAGAAAAAACACCAAAACAAAAGATGATTCTTTGAAAAGATAGTGACATTGATAAATCTCCAGCCAGGGTTACCAGGTAAAAAAAGAGATAAGACACAAACAAACTCCTAATATCAGAATGGAAAGACACATTACCACCACTGATGCCATGGACACTAAAAAGAATAATGAAAAAATATCATAAATAACTCTGCCCACAAATTTGATAAAGTAGATGAAATAGAGCACTTCCTTAGAAGACATAATCTAACAAAACTCACAAAAGGAAGAATAATATGAATAAGCCTATATCTACTAAATAAATGGAATTAATGACTAATTGTCTTCCCAAAAAGGACTGGTAAATTCTACCAAACATTTAAGCAAGAAATGATATCAAATCTCTACAATCTCTTCCAGAAAATAGAAGCAAAAGAACTTGTTCTAACTTATTCTTTTTTTTTAATGTTTTATTTATTTTTGAGAGGGAGGCAGAATCCGAAGCAGGCTCCAAGCTCCGAGCTGTCCGCACAGAGCTCAATACAGGGCTTGAACTTGTGAACTGCAAGATCAATACCTGATCTGAAGTCAGATGCTTAACCGACTGTGCCACCCAGGTGCCCCTGTTCTAACTTATTCTATGAAGCCTGCATTACACTTATACCTTCTGGTATCAAAACATTGTAAGAAAGAGAATTATAGACCAATGTCTTTCAAAAACACAAATATAAAAATCCTCAAAAACTATTAGCAAATCAAATCCAACAATATATAAAAAGAATTATTTAACATGACCAATTGGGTTTTTTTTTCTCTAGGTATGCAAACCTAGTTTAACATTCAAAAATCAATTAATAAAATTCATCACACTAACGGGTGAAAGAAGAAACTTGTTAGAATCATATCAGTAGTTTCAGTAAAAGAATTTGACAAAATTCAGCATCCATTATTGATTAAAATCTCTGAATAAACTAGGAATGAAGGGAACATGATTGACTTGAGAAAGAACATCTACAAAAATTCTACAGCTAACAGCAAACCTCCTAGTGAGAAACCACACACTTTCTCCTGAAGTTCAGAAACAAGGCAAAAATCTGTCATCCCTCATGACTCCTATTCAATATTATACTGAAAGTCTTAGCTAATGAATAAGACAAGAAAAGGAAATTAAATGTACATAGATTGAGGAAGAAGAAATAAAACTCTTTTTATTTGCAGATGACATGATTGTTTATATAAGACAATCATAATGTCAGAAAATTTAAAAAAACCTCCTGGAACAAATAAACAATTATAGCAAGGCTGCACACTATAAAGTTAACACATTAAAAAATCAATTGCTTTCTTATATATCAGAAGTGAAAAATTGGAATTTTGCATTACAAACTCAACCCCATTAAATTGGCATCAAAAATAAAAGAAATACTGGCTGCCTGGGTGGCTTATTTAGTTGTTAAGCGTCCAACTTCGGCTCAGGTCATGATCTTATGGTTTGTGAGTTCAAGCCTCGCGATGGGCTCTCTGCTGTTAGTGCAAAGCCCACTTTGGATCGTCTGTGTCCCTCTCTCTGTACCTCCCCCGCTCGCACGCTCTCTCTAAAATAAACATTTAAAAGATAAAATACTTAGATATAATAAAATATGTATAATTTCTATATGAAAAACCTAAAAAGTATTAAAAAAATCAAAAATCTAAAGAGAGACATAGTCCATGTTAATGGATAGGAAGACTTAATATTGTTAAGATGTCAGCTTTTCCCAACCTGATCTATAGATTCTCTACAATCTCATTCAAAACAATTCATTCAAATCTCATTCAGCAACTAATTTTGTGGATATTAACAGACTAATTCTAAAGTTTATATCACAGGCAAAAGACTCAGAATAGCCAACTCAATACTGAGGAAGAATAACATCAATATGCTGACACTACCCAACTTCAAGGCTTGCTACAAAGCCCAGTAATTATGACAATATGGTACTAGAACTGGACAACGTCCAAAAAAGTTAGTGACTCTAAATACAGATTTTATACCTTTCAAAAAAATAACTCAAAATGGATCATAGACCTAAATATAAATACCTAACTATAAAATCTCTAAAAAAATAATGGGAAAAATCCAGGTGACCTTGTGTTTGGTGATGAGTTTTTAGAGGCAACACCGAAAGTATCAACCATAGACTAAACAATTGATAACTCAGATTACATTAAACTTTTAAAAATCTGCTCTGCAAAAGACACTGTTAAGAGAATGAAAATACAAGTTGCTGACTGGGAGAAAATGTTTGCAAAACACACATCTGATAAAGGACGTGTATCCAAAAATATACAAAGCACTCTTAAAACTCCAAAATAAATGAAAGAAGAAACCAATTTTAGAAGTTTAATTAAACTGTGTATAATTGTCAAGTTCAAAATATAAGGCGACTGGTTGAATCATAAATTAATTGAAGCCCACGACTGAATTGCTGTTCTGGAAATAGAGCTGAAGAAATTACAGAGAATGAAGCATAGAAAGAGAAGGAGATGAAAACAACAATGAAGAAGAGGTAATAGATAAAACCATTACCAAAGCTAAAATAGGTCTATACATCCTTACTGGGAAAACAAGGGATGCAAATGGACATGCGTGAAAGGAAACCCACAGATTTTGAAACACGGTAGTAAAATTTCCAAAACTAAAAAAAGGCAAGGAGAGGGGTTTAAAACCTGCAGAGAGTCAAAAGAGGGGGGCTGTGGGACTGAACATGGAAGAAGCTCACGGGTAGTTGCAACAATATTGTTAATGATCCAGTTATGAGTTGGATGGTGATTTCATGGTTATGCCTCATCATTTTTCTATATTATCAGTACTCTGTAGTATCAAAATTACATAGTAAAAATCATTTTAAACTCCCACACATCATTTGTTTATTATACCTCTCTCAGGCAACTTTTCCCCACTTTACAGTAGGGAAATTGAGACATGTTGACTTTTCCAAATGTCATATATCAGGAAAATAGGGAAGCGAACCCACCACCAAGTATCCAGACTTCTTGTGCAGTGCTTTTTCAATTAAACTGCATTGCCTCTCAGAAAGATATTGTATGGGAGATTAATTCTTTGCCTTCTACATCCATATTCAAATCTCCAATAAACACACATTGATAAAACTGACTAAAAGGAAAAACAGTCATTCTGGCTACAACCTGACACTCATATTCTCCATCCAGAAGCTCTGTAATAGCCAAGTAGAAAACCCTATTAAAGTAAATTATGTTCGATGTGCTGACACAGCCCTAACTGTATCAACTATATCTCTGCTTTGAATGTTACTCCACTTTGACTAAGAATTAATGGGTTGTGGGGAATCAATTACAATCTAATACATGTACCATTGGAAAATCTGAAGGAAAAAATGTAGACACATTATTATAAACAAAGCAAAAGAATTTAACTTATAAAGAACTTAACATCCCTTTTTAGACATTTTTCTTTTTTTTTAATTTTTTTAATGTTTTATTTATTTTTGATACAGAGAGAGACAGATCATGAGCGGGGAGGGGCAGAGAGAGAAGGAGACACAGAACCAGAAGCAGGATCCAGGCTCTGAGCTAGATGCCAGCACAGAGCCCGATGCGGGGCTTGAACCCACGAACGTGAGATCTGACCCGAGCTGAAGTCGGAGGCTTAACCGACTGAGCCACCCAGGCGCCCGTTTTCATTCTTAATTCACTGAAATGCTTACCTACACATCTTACATTTGTAATCATGCATGTAGTGAATGACAGATTCAAGGTAACACTATGGAATCTTGGCAGTGTGATTTCTACTTAGGTAACTTTCTTTTGTGCTTCTCGAAGAAGCAATATATTTTTTGTTTTACTAGTGGTGGTATTTAGTAGTGATTTTTCATTATAATTAGCTTTGGAAAAAAAAACCACTCCAGCTTCCCTACCTGATAAAAGCAATGGCATTTTGAGAAACTTTGTCTTTCTCACATTTGTGAACATTCTTAATTCTCCTCCAAAATCCTGGTTTTAAAAGGAGCTGCAGCTACATCTATCAACCCAAAAACAGTCTGACGTTAAAAATAAAGCAACTCAAGTTATAATGCTAAAAACAATTCATTGAACTGCATCAATCAATTGATAGCCATTTGCTCAAGAAGCCCACATTTTATTTAAAACTAATTAGTGAGTGTAGACACAGATAAGTAAATTTGACATTATTAATTATCTCTCATATTTTATCTCAGAAGAGAAAATGTAGTGAACACTGAGGTACTCAACAGGCTGAATGGTTCCAGGCATTACACGCGCGCGTGCACACACACACACACACATTCTGAAATAGGAGACTGGATCTTTTTTAAATAGCCTAATGTGATAAGGAAAAAATATGCTTCAATTTTCAAAAGATTAAAATCACAATTATTAAGTTCATGTTGAGGCTTAAACATTTCAAACTTACCAGACTTTAAAACAAGCCAATGTAGAAAGAGTTATAAATTAAAGGATGACCCTGAAACAACATAAATCCAGAAACTGTGAAACCTCATAATTTCCCCTTATAGAAATTGCTAAATAAAAAGCAAAAGATTCACCCATAAGTTAATTTTTTTCCACTGACTTACATATTTGCAATTCAATACATATGGATTAAATGGATTTTTTTGAGCAGTGCCTCATTTAAGGTGCTGTGTTAGATTTTTAGAATTGGCTTTTGGAAGTATTGTTAATATGGCCTTACAGCATCACTTTATTAACACAGTATCAACCACAGACAGCCGACATTTACCACTAACATTTCTTAACCAATATATCTAGTACACGTTGCATTTGATGGAATAAAGGTGCATAAAGTAGAGACATGGAAAAAGCAAGTTAGAGGGCTTATATTCAGAACGTGTTCCTTACTTGCTTTTCATGGCTTGTGAAAGGCATATATCTGTATCTCAGTTTCCCTGTCAGTGAAATTGGACTAATCAATAGCTAACCTGGCAGTCATCAAAGTTTATGTATAAGGTCATGAATGTGAAAATTCTTCCAGAAAAGAAAAATTATACTCAAATATATCACAATGATCATTGGCAGTATCTGATTGTCCTACCTTTACTTTGGGGGGGAAAGTATTTATGGGATTTGGAAAAACATGAAGAACCTCAAATGCCTATAACCCTGTCCCTTCAACGCGACTTTCCAGCACTTCTAATGAAGGTATGAAGTCTCATTTCTCCATTTCTTGAAGCTAGGCTGGGCTTGTAACTTGCTTTGGCTAATAGTGGTGTGCTGATAAATGGTCAATAATCCACTCTCCTAGGGAAAAGAAGTCTTAATTTGGACCATTTGCTGGGTTCTGAAGTATAAACATCCCCTGTGACCAATTTCAAGGGATGCACCTATCCTTAATGCTTCTGAAGCAATTGATCATACGATTTTTTTCTTTAGCTTGTTAATATACTAGATTACAAAGCCACTCTCAGGATTTGGTATAAATTGGCTCCAGTATGCCACTGCCAATGGAACATGCTGGAAATGATAGCGTTCCACCCTGATCCTAAGCCTAAAGAGGTCTTATTGCCTATTACTGCTCAAGCATTTTGGATCCTGCCCCAGTATCATGGTAATAAGTAGGGCAAACCTTCCATAGGAAGAGAGACAGCCGACCCAATTACTCTCATGGACCCAGCCAATAGCTCACCTGTCTCCAAAGCAGAGCCAACTAGCTGATTTACGGCTGACTGCAGATTTATGAAGGAACTCAGATAAGAATAGAAGAACCACTGAGCTGAGGCAATCCCCAAACACCATGGACCCACAGACAACTATTCCAAAGGAATATTTTGTTTTTTATTTATTTTTGAGAGACAGATAGACACAGTGTGAGCAGGGGAGGGTCAGAGAGAGAGGAAGACGCAGAATCTGAAGACAGGATCCAGGCTCTGAGCTAGCTGTCAGCACAGAGCCCAACGCGAGGCTCGAACCCACGAACTGTGAGATCATGACCTGAGCCGAAGCCGGACGCTTAACCAACTGAACCACCCAGGCGCCACAAATATTCGTTGTATTAAGCCACTAAAGTTTGGTGTGGCTTGTTACACATCAATAGGCTCTGGTATTATTGAATATTATTCCACAGCAATGAGGACCAGCCTTCTGTATGCTTCAATTATGGAGATAACCTAAAATATGGATGTATATAACTTGAGCTGATAGCACATTCAATAGTGATAGACACACTTAAACCAGAAGCCCATATTTCAGCTAGAACACATGGATACTAGAGTATTTGCCATTACTTATTTCTGTTGACTGTTTTTCAATAAAGTAGAAACGATTATAAAACACTAAAGATCAAATAAAATACGGTAGCCAAGGGTGTCACTGAGAGAGTAGCTCTCCTAATTTTCTGTACCCTCTTTCCAACTCTAAGAGTTGATAACTAGGTGTGAGAACCACTCTGCTCAAAAATATAAATGATCACATGGAATTTATTAAAAGAATGAATAAATGAAAATGAACTCTATAATCAAACAAAACATATGTTTCCATAAAGCTTTCTAATAGCAAATACTTATAAAAGAAAATACTCACTTTCTCTCAGTAAATTATATAGTAAAAAATGGATAAAAGCCAACTTTTGCTTTTTTATTCTTGGACATACATAATACACAAAAATTCTCAGAAAGATTTTTAAATTGGGTTGGCAAGTCAGATTCAGAAATTCAGAGTTTGGTGGACTATCTAGTATGAAACTTTACTATCTACTGATATGTTTTTCATCTGTAAGATAGAGACCCTTTGAATGAAGACTTTCTTTGAAAATTATCAGGATACCTCCCTTCCCATATACAAGAAATGTTAAGAGATATTGCCACTTAAAACAACTGCTTCAACATGATCAAAGTGGACATTTTTGCCTTGTCACCAGTCTTAGAGGAAAAGTCACCAGTAAGTATAATGGTAGCTGGCTGTGTTTTTCGTAGACTTTTTAAAAGAATTTTTTTTTGAGAGAGAGAGAGAGAAAGAAACAGTGTAAACAGTGGAGGGTCAGAGAGAGAGGGAGACACAGAATCCGAAGACAGGCTCCAGGCTCTGAGCTAACTGCCAGCACAGAGCCCAACGCTGGACTCGAACCCATGAACCGTGAGATCATGACCTAAGCCGAAGTCAGACACTTAACTGACTGAGCCACCCAGGTGCCACTGTAGATGGCTTTTTAACAAGTCCAGGAAGTTCCCTCTATTCCTATTTTTATGACAATTTTTTCATGAATAAGTAAATTTGGTCAAATGCTTCTGACTGGTTGATATGATCAGAGGATTTTTTTCTTTACCTTGTTAATATGGTGGATTACACTGAATGACTTCTGAGTGTTGAACCAGCCATGGATCTCCAGAAGAAACTTCAGTTGGTCATAGTGTGTAATTCTTTTAATGTATCATGTAATCCTATTTGCTAATATTTTGTTAAGAATGTTCATGTCTAGGTGCTCCTGGGTGGCTGAGTCAGTTAAGCAGCCAACTTTTGACTTCAGCTCATGTCATGATGTCACAGTCATTGAGATCAAGCCCTGCGATAGGCTCCATGGTGGAGGTGGAGCCTGCTTGGGATTCTCTTAGTTTGCTTGTTTTAGTAAGGCCTTTGTCTGGTTTTGGTGTCACTATAATATAAGCTTCATAAAATAAATTGGGAACTATTTTCTCTTTTTTCTAGAAGAGATTGGATAGAATCTGTGTTAATTCCTCAAATATCTGGTATAATTCTCCAGGGAAATTATCTGGGTCTGGAGACTTCTCTTTTTTTTAAATTAAAATTCAATTTCTTTTATATTTATAAGGAAATGCAAACTCTGTATTTCACATGGGGTGAGTTGCGGTAGCATGTGCTTTTTGGGGGAATTGATTCATCCACCAAAGAAGATATATAGATGGCAAATAAGCACGTGGAAAGATGTTCAACATCATTAGCCATTAGTGAAATGCAAATTAAAACTATGATGAGGTTATTGCTTCACAACTATCGGAATGACTAAAATTTAAAAAAGCAATGACAAAACCAAATGCTGGTAAGGATCCAGAGAAACTGGATCACTCATGCCTTCCTGGTAGGAATGTAAAGTGATACTGCCACTCTGGAAAACAATTTCTCAGATTCTTAAAAACCTAAACACACAACTTCCATGTAACATAGCAATTGTATTTCTGGTCTCAGAGGTATGGGCACACAGAAACTTGAACACAAATATTTACAGCTGCTTTATTCATAACAGTACAAAACTGGGAACAACCCAGTTATGCTTCCATTAGTGACTTGGTCAAACAAACTGGTACATTCATATCATAGAATACTTCCCATCCATATAAAGGAAATAACTATTGATACATGCAACAATTTGGGTGAATCTCTAGAGAATTATGATGAGTGAAAAAAGTGAATCCCAAAATGGTTAGACACTGCACTGTATGATTCCATTTATACAGCATTCCTAAAACGACAAAATTGTAGAACACATTTTGGGCTTACCAGAGCTTAAGGTGGGGGTGAGGACAGGATTCTCCAAGGAAATTATCCAGGTGTAGATATGAAAGGACAATATGAGCAATTATTGTGATGATAAAAATATTTCGTGTCTTGATCGTATCAATGAAAAAATCCTAATCATGATATTATACTAAAATTTTGCAAGATCACCACTGTGTAAGGGTACAAAGTATCCCTTTGTAGTATTTCTTACAACGGTATGTAAATCCATAATCACATTAAAATAAGAAACATTTTTTAAAACAATAAAAGGTTCAAACAAAATATATTTTTTAATGTTTATGTATTTAATTTGAGAGAGAGTGAGAGAGAGGGAGAGAATTCCAAGCAGACCCTATTCTGTCAGTGCAGAGCTCAACACAGGGCTTAATCTTACAAACCGTGAGACTGTGACCTGAGCCAAAGTCAAGTTTCAGATGCTTAATGGACTGAGCCACCCAAGTGATTCCCAAAATATATTTTTTTACACACATCCAACAAATTGTTGGCTACTCTGATGGAGACATATGAAATGAATAGTCCAACAGAGGCAAGACCTTGGCACTGAATAAACTATTTAGGGTTAAACTGTTTATCACCTAATCATTCATTCATAAAACCTCATATTAACTGAGTGACAAGTGAGTAGTTACTGTAAGCAAGTCATTGTAATCAAATATGTAATGATATTATGACTTGGATTAGTGATATTAGATATTGTTTATCATTTGTAATATTGGATAAGTTCATCAGACATTAAAGGAACCTACAATATGCAGGTACCACTTTACTCATCTGTTCATGAATAAATAAAATGCTCCCTCTAACACAGTTCAATATGGTTTCCCATGTGCCAGGGAAGTTCAAATACTAAGGACCAAGGGCTCACAGAGGACAGTTTTAACAGACCATAGTGAAGATAAATGGGATAATCAATCAGAGATGCCTAGAATCAGCTAGACTAATTTTCAAATGTGTTCTGAGTTAAGTAGCGTTTTTGAGTACCCACTGCGTGTCAGGAATTGTACAAAGTGTCTTCACATATTCAATTTCATGGCAGTGTGTTATGCTACCAGTGAGAGAACTGGGGTTCAAAGAGTCAAGTGTCATCTAGCTTAACAGAATGCTTATGGACTGTAGCCGTTTTTGCCCCAATTTCACGAATTTGGGGGATCCTAATGAAAATAAACATATACATATCCTAGTAATTTTCAGCCTAGAAAACATGCTTAGCAAATAATACAGAAAATCTTTCTTCTACAGAAACCTATGACTCTCACACAATTATTTATGTATCTAAAATGCACATACTTCCCTATTCCATTTTTTCACCATTAGGAAGTCACTGAAGCAGAGGAAAAATGGGACTGACATTGATAGGTGCTTGCAGAACAGGTTTTTCTCAAAAACTATAATGTCTTTTTCTTTTTGAAGAAAGCAACTGGGAATTAGGAAAGACTGATAGCCTTGATAGCTAAAATTTTTAGCATATTCACCAAAAATGCAAAAGAGGTTATATATTTCTTGGAGCTCTCCTTAAAAGCAGTTTATTTTGTTCTTCCGTCATCGTCTTTCATTAAGAGGTTGACTGATGATTCAATAAGCATGCCATTAATACCACCAATTGTTCCTGAGGCTAGATCTATGTGTCCAAAACAACCAGAAGAATATGATGAAGACAAACGAAAGACTCCTCCCATCTAAGCGATAAGCGGGCATCCCCGCTGGGCTAATATGACAATAGATATCGACCTTGATTGTGAGAAGACCTACAAAGATTTCATAGATCTGCCTGGGGGGCTACGTGTAGGCTATGTCTGTGATACCAAATTCTAAATAAAGGTAAAAACTCTGAATGAAAAGTATTCAGATGCTTCGTCTACACAGCATAAGCATTTCAAAATTCAGAAAACTTTTTATCGCTTATATTATCAGTCAATTTAATCCAGTGATCCATATTAACACAATGGAAACTCAGCATCCCAACGGGGTTGTTCTGAGCCACTGAAACATACTACCCTATAGCGGATACATGTAGGATTCCTTTAGGAGAAATAGCAGTTAGATATGACCTGGTAAAAAAAGGCAGGTATTTATTTGTCTCTAATTTTTTTAATATTTATTTATTTCTCTGAGAGACAGAGACAGAGACAGAGCACAAGCAGGGGAGGGGAGGAGATAGAGGGAGACACAGAATCCAAAGCAGGCTCCAGGCTCTGAGCTGTCGGCACAGAACCCTACACAAGACTCAAACTTGTGAACTGCAAGATCATGACCTGAGCCGAAGTCGGACACCCAAATGACAGAGCCACCCAGATGTCCCTTTATTTATCTCTATATAGGTGCCAGCATGTGATGAATGAGCAGAAGAGTCCACATTTCTCCCAGATGGAAAGAAAGCATATTTGCATCGTAAACATAAGACTGTTTCAGCCGGGAGCCTTACTTCTGAGCTCCATGCCTTTACCACAGAGGCTCCACTCTCAGATGCCAGTGGAAATAAATCGACACGGACAACAGAATTTGAAGATGCTGTCAGAAATAGAAGGCAGCAAGGCAGCCCATTCCTCTGTTGTTTTGTTTGTATTTTCAGGAAGTCATCTGACACACTTAAGCAGAGGTTCACTGATTCTGAACGGGTCTCACTGTATTACAGCTGACTTGATCTGACAAAAAAAATAGCTGGGTCCACTTCAGTTAGGTGTAGTCGGGAATCTAGAAATGTCTGCTTGAACAATTCATGTGACTCCTTTCTTAAGAGTAGAATGAATGTATACATACATACATACATACATACATACATATATATATATATGTATATACACACACACACACATACGGGAGAGAGCAAGAGAGCGAGTGAGAGATACAGAGAGAGAGAGAGAGAGAGAGAGAGAGAGAGAGAGAGAGAGAGAGCGAGCGCGCGCGCACATGCAAGCAGGGAAGAGGGGCAGGAGAGAATTTTAAGCAGACTCCATGTTCAGTGTGGAGCACAAGGCAGGGCTCAATCCCACAACCCTGGTCATGACCTGAGCCAAAATCAAGAATCAGAAGCTCAACTGACTGAACCACCCAACACCAAATATTTTAATGGTGAACAATTCTCACAAATATTGCTCTTATAATAAAACGCAAACTCTTTACCATGACTTATGGGCCCTATATTGTCTAGCTTTTGCCTGCCTCTCCAGCTTCATTTTCTGTCATTCCTCCTGCTGCTCCATCCACTCATACCCACACCTGTCTTAGACTCCCCAGAATCCTGACTCATAAACTCATCTATATGATTTTTTAAGTTTATTTATGCATTTAGAAAGTCCACACAGAGAGAAAGAATCGCAAGCAGGCTCTGAGCTGCCAGTGTGGAGCCTGACATGGGGCTCAATCCCATGTGTCATAGACTCTGGGTCTGGAGATCTCTCTTGTCCAGCAAGAAAGCAGGTCACAGGATTAAAGTTGCAAGAGAGGCTAATATCCAAGAGGAGGTACGAGCCCCAAGAAAGGGTCCTTGTTATGTTTTTATTAGGGTCAGAAGGCTTGCAAACATGGTGATGGATGTGTACAAAGAGACAATGAAATCGTGAGCATTAACTCATGGGCATGAGGGAAAGGGGGTTTTGAAGATACGCGGTGTTAGGGGTTTGCGTCGATACAAAACAAAGTCCTTGCGCTGGGCAAAGGTTGTGTAGAGCAAACTTACAGCAAACATGAGGCACCACCTCTGTTTACCTGAACTGGTCTAGGGAACAAGAAAGACAGAGCCTGCTACCTCAGGTCAACAAGGCCTCTTACTTTAATTCTTTCTTAATTAGCTCTGCTCTGGGCAACTTCGCCCTGCAGTCGTCTATACCCCTACTTACCTGTTTACCTAATTTGGTCCTTCCTTCCTGTGAAAGCAGCTTTCTGCTATTGTCCCATACCTTTGTCCTGTACTGGGGGCCTTTGCCCCATTTACCTAATCTTATTTATGTAATCTTATTTGCCCAAACTTGAGTGTGAGTATCCTATGTGTTTGTAATTCTTTATGCCTTGTTAGCCCATTGGTGCAAGCTCAGGAGATTCCTAAGCTTATTCCCCACACCCATGAACTGTGATATCATGATCTGAGCCAAAATTTAGAGTTGTGCCCTTAACCAACTGAGCCACCCAGATGCCCCTAACCTATATGGTTTGATTTTGTTTCTTTTATAGCTTATTGTTAGGCTGGTTTCCATATAACACCCAGTGCTCATCCCAACAAGTGCCCTCCTCCATGCCCATCACCCTCTTTCCCCTCTCCCCACCCCCCATGAGCCCTCAGTTTGTTCTCAGTATTCAAGAACCTCTCATGGTTTCCCTCACTTCCTCTCCCCAACTATTTCCCCCTTCACCTCCCCCATGGTCCTCTGTTAAGTTTCTCCTGTTCCACTCATAAGAGAAAACATATGGTATGTGTCCTTCTCTGCCTGACTTATTTCACTTAACATGACACCCTCCAGGTCCATCCACATTGCTACAAATGGCCAGATTTCATTCTTTCTCATTGCCATGTAGTATTCCATTGTATAGATAAACCACATCTTCTTGATCCATCCATCAGGTGATGATCATTTAGGCTCTTTCCATGATTTGGCTATTGTTGAAAGTGCTGCTACGAACATTGGGATACATGTGCCCCTATGCATCAGCACTTCTGTATCTCTTGGATAAATCCCAGAAGTGCTATTGCTGGGTCATAGGGGAGTTCTACTGATATTTTCTGAGGAACCTTTCCAGAGGGGCTGCACCAGTTTACATTCCCACCAACGGTGTAGGAGGGTGCCCATTTCTAGACATCCTCACCAGCATCTACAGTCTCTTGATTTGTTCATTTTAGACACTCTGACTGGCATGAGGTGGTATCTCAGTGTGGTTTTGATTTGAATTTTCCTGATGATGAGTGATGCTGAGGATCCTTTCATGTGTCTGTTGGCCATCTCGATGTCCTCTTTGGAGAACTGTCTGTTCATGTCTTCTTCCCATTTCTTCACTGGATTATTCACTTTTTGGGTGTGAGTTTGGTGAGTTCCTTCTAGATTTTGGATACTAGCCATTTATCTGATATGTCATTTGCAACTATCTTTTGCCATTCTGTCACTTGCCTATTAGTTTTTTTTATTGTTTCCTTTGCAGTGCAGAACCTTTTTATCTTGATGAGGTCCCAACAGTTCATTTTTGTTCTTGATTCCCTTGCCTTTGGGGATGTGTTGAGGAGGAAATTGTTGTGATTGAGGTCAAGGAGGCTGTTTCCTGCTTTCTCCTATAGGGTTTTGATGGTTTCCTGTCTCACATTCAGGTCCTTCATTCATTTTGAGTTTATTTTTGTGTATGGTGTAGGAAAGTGGTCCAGGTTCATTGTTCTGCATGTCGCTGTTCAGTTTTCCCAGCATCATTTGCTGAAGACACTGTCTTTATTAAATTTAAAACACCCTTATTTTACCAGGAAAACTATTATTTGCTGCTATTCCATAGATCTTAAATTTCCTCCAATAAGTCATGTATGATAGGTTTCAGTAGTCAGCTTGGTTTGGGTTGAAGAATTACATTACTTAAAGTAATTCTGGAACATTTTAAAAATTTCACATATAGAGAAGCACGAGGAACATTTACATAGTGAAGATACATAAAAGACCTCATTCTTAGCCATCAATTAAGCCATCAAGGATAAATTATAATATGCTTCATTTTACATAGCAATTCTAAAAAAATCATAATTTATAATTGAAAAAAAATCAATGGTAATAAGATCTAATAAACTTCTAAGGAGAGTTATATTTATAGTCTCCTTATTTACTACTTAAAACTCCAAATTTCATGAGGCAAATATCTACAGTTTCTTAGTTGTCTTTTTCTGTACCATAATTCCAACAGATTTAAATCTGCAAGGATAAGATTAAATAGTATATAAGTAGACTTTAAAAAACTGAAAATACGAAACATGCAGGTAATAAAGCATGTTCCTCAAATAAAAGATAGAAAACAAATCATGATTTTTTTTTTACAGTGCATCTCAGAAAGAAACACAAATAGCTACTAATTATCCAGTGGTTAATCCCAATATTTGCTACAAAACAGAAGTATGTAGAGAACATTTTGAAAATACATATGCTGGGTTTCACCCTAGCCTTGGCCTCTGTGGGGCAGAAAAAAAAACCACCAAAAAGACAAAAGTAAACAAACAAATCAAAAAGGCAGGCTAGTAATGCATTTAAACAACCAAGTTACTAGACCATTCTTCTCTGTTCAGTGGTCATTGTGGATCATCCCAAGCAAAGGAGTCTAGGATGATGAGAACTGAGAAACCTTTGTTAGATATAGAATTAAGAAGCCTTTTTCGACCTTGAAGGAAGCAGCTTTAGAAATTGATGAGGGATGACTTCCAATTGCAGAGCATAAGGGATTTAATGGGAATGGAAGAGATGGGAAGCAGTGAGAACAAACCTCAAGCAAGAAAACAAAGAAATAAGCTCAGAAAGGTTTCAGGGCTGAGAGAGTTGGTTTTTTAGAATCATGGCAACCAGACTCAAATATATTTGTCAGAATAAGGAAGGAAAAGAAAGGCAGGCGAGTGGGGATGTGGGGAGGCAGGCCGGCAGGCTTTTGAGAAGAAGGCTGATGCAATTTTGATGGGGATTGCATTGAATATGTAGATTGCTTTGGGTAATAATGACATTTTCACAATGCCCTCACCTCTAGTTAAAAAAAATATGTATTTTATGTCTCTGGATGGAATCAGGCCCTATCACCAGTAGCATTAGCTATATGACTCTCAATAAATTCCTCTCTGAGCCTCAGTTTCCTCACTTCTGAAATAGGATTTAAGGTGTCATATATCACATAATGTTGATATGAAAATGAAATAAAGTCATTAATATAGAATTCTTAGTTTAGCACCTGGCACATAGAATCGCTCCATAAATGTTCGCTACTATTATAATTATTGTTGATGCTGCTATTGTTCTAGTCTCAGTAATAATTAACACAGATCCTCAACTATCTTTGAAGAGATATGAGTTGCATAAGTAAATGCGAACAACCATCCCCCTCCAAAGTGACTTCTTCCCCTTTTGAAACAAAAGGAGAAGAGCCCTTTAACTCAAAGAAATGAGGTGAGAACAGATAAGACAACTTTTGTAAAGCCCTGAGCACAGTTCCAAGATGTAAATATTCACTAAAGAGTATATACTGTAACTACTATAAACCCAATCTTTTCCATGTTACTCTGATAAAGACTGTTTAAAGAGCTGCTCAGATACCTATTAGTAGCTATATTTGGTTTGGTCTTTTCCTCAGTAATACTAATACTTTCAATGATACTAATATACTGATAAAATTATTAGAATGATATGTGAGTATTGACACATGTATACCCACACACAGAATTCTACATAGAGGGAAATAAATATACATAATAATAATACAACAAATATACATAAAGTTCTCCAGATTGATGGTTCTCAAACTTAAACACACATAGGAATGATCTAAAGAATTTATTAAAGTATAGAAAGTCTGAAACACATTTTGTGAAACAACGCTTTAAAATTCCAAAGAATACTCAGAAATGCAATATTTAGTTGATTGAATCTTAATTTAAAATACTTATCCCCTCGGGGCACCTGGGTGGTTCAGACAGTTGGGCCTCCAACTTCAGCTCAGGTCATGATCTCATGGTTCAGTTCGAGAGTTCAAGTCCCACATCAGGCTCGCTGCTGTCAGCACAGAGCCCACTTTGGATCCTCTGCCCCATTTGTCTCTGCTCTCCACCCCCCGCCCCGACTCTCTCTCTCAAAAAAAAAAAAAAAAACATTAAAAAATACTTATCATCTCAGTTTACTCCAATTCCCTTTTTCTGTTTTGTTTCCCAAAGGAAAGTTATGTTTGCCATGCTGTTTGTCCAGGATATTACTATTATTACGTGAGCTGATTCCAAGGATTGCAAATAACCTAGAAAATGTTTGAAAACATTGCCAGACTACTCCCTGCTGAATATGTTACCAGAGGCTCTAAAAACAAAACTGTGCCATCTAGACATTTAAGACTCTGTATGGCCCTTGGTTTGTTTACCGAGGTGCTCTTCTATGACAGTTAATTCATAATTTGAATGTTAATGAATTTTGGCATAAATTCCTGAACTTGGAGAATAGATGTCATGTTTCCTTATTTCCATATTCACATGAAAATGCATTCTTGCTTCTTCTGCTCAAATCATGATGGGAAATGTGCCTTGAAGCAGTCCAAACTACATCAGAACTGAACTCAATTGACAGCTGAATCATAAAACAATAAAAAGTTCAATGTTTCACAAAATGGTCTCATTGGTGGATACCATTTACCCTTATAAAATGTATTTCAGTGAATCTGTTTAGCTACATTGGTTACTGGTTACCCCCAAAGACTTCTCAAAATACCTTTTCATTCATACCAATTTCTCTTTTTGCAATGGACTGCCTCAAAAACAAATTAAATATAAAAAGTATTTTGAGACCTAAGTGTTAAAATCGTGTATCCTTCGGTATTTCCTGTTACCCTCTGATGTGTCTCCTCCACTTCCATGACCCATACATTTGGCCAACTCAAACTGAGGAAAGTGTTTCCTTCAGGATAGAAGGAATAAAGAAGTCAGTTTCGGAGTTTCAGAAGCAAGACAATGACCTAAACAAAATTTGGGAGACATGCTTTACCTGCTCACCTGCCCACCTAGGGCAAGTGGTAAGGTTCAAAGGAGACTTAGAGGAGAAATCAGTAGGTAAATAGGAAAGTCTCAAGGCCTGGAGAGAAACAGCAGGACTCAAGGGGTCATGAAGACAAGATAGAAGAGGACAAAAGACGGGGCACATGGGTGACTCAGTAAGTGAAGTCTCTCTTGAATTCAGCTCAGGTCATGATTTCAGTTTGTGAGTTTGAGCCCCATGTGGGGCTCTGCACTGACAGCACGGAGCCTGCTTGGGATTCTCTCTCTCCCCCTCTCTCTGTCCCACCCCTGCTTGCTCTCACTCACTCTCTCTAAGTAAACATTAAAAAAAATGAGGAGCAAATGCACACCTCACCCTCGCTCTTTTGGCATAACATAAACTCTCCAAAACTTAGACAAAGGAAATGGGGGAAACCCCAAATCACGTACATTTTTCTGGCTTTGCAGAACAGGAGCTCACGGTATAGAGTTAAAGAAAATTAAAGAAAGCTCCCCTTATTTTGTGGAATTGAGACTATCATATGTTAAAATCAAATCAGGGAAGTCTTTTCTAAAGTCTTGAACAAAAAAGCACATAGGGATGGTGCCCAGGAGTTTCCAAGTCCTCTCTGGTAGCAGATTTTAAGAATGATTTTAGGTAAGTGTATTTTTTAGGTTATAAATTTTAAAAAGAGGATGTAAAAAAGGCCAGTCTCCATAATATTTCATGGCCCTTTTTAACTTGAATTAATAACTTAGCCATTTGTAAATTACCTGGCAGCCTGGTGATGTAAAAAACAAATGCTTATATTAGCTATAAAGTGAACTGAGTTGACCACAGAACTGCTAACTCCAGTTTTAAAATCTGTTCTGCGAATTGGTGTAACAGAAGCTTAGACTTCTAGAGAATATGATTCTTCTGATGCCACAATCCTTTATTCCTAGTCTTTCTGTCTTCCCAGTAATATCCATTACATGCATTGTTTTTTTTTTTTATTACATGCCAGGGAATGGTTTGGGACTAACAAATTATTCTGCAGTAACTATCACATTTAACTGATAGTTAACATAAACCTGGGTCAGATGCAAATAATTAAATTCTCTTCCTTGTCCTCATCAGTTCTATAAGTCACCTTCCTTGTCCACTGCCTTAATAGGGCTTAGGGAACCCCTGGGGCTGTACAGAACACATCTTAAAAAAAATAGTGCTCTAAATTGCACTTTTAAAAAGGAGAACGGTATTTTCAGGGGCATACCATAACTCAAATTAGGAAAACAAAGTGTTGCTCTGTACAAGTCCCTCGGTGACTATGTAAAGCTGTATGTAATATATTCTTCAGGCAGATGACTTTATGTAAAAAGCTACTTGGAGAGTGGCCAAGGACACTGCAAACAATCTACTCACTTCGACAGTTTCAACACTACCCCTCTTCCATAATTTCTAGGCTATTCTTCTCTTCTTAAACTCAGTACAAACATTTTCCAAAAGGATTGCTGTGATTTTATAATGCAAAGAGGCAGTTTTCTGCTTTTGTATCTAGAGAATGACTTGTATTTAGAACCGGGCTGCATTACTGGGGAGCCTGGGTGGCTCAGTTGGTTAAGCATCTGACTTTTGATTTCAGCTCAGGTCATGATCTCACGGTTCTTGGGTTTGAGCCCCACATTGACCTCTGTGCTGACACTGCAAAGCCTGCTCAGGATTCTCTCTCTCCCTCTCTCTCTGCCTCTCCCCAAGCTGGCTCTCTCTCACTCCTTCTTTCTTTCTCTCAAGATTAATAAATAAACATTAAAACAAAGAACTAGGCTGCATTATAAACTGTACTTAACAAAGTTAAGCTGTCACTCTTTCAAGTGCTTTCAATTAATAACTAACCCTAACGTTAGATTCTATTTAGAACTCACTGATACTTCCATGGGTAAAAACAAAAATAAAAATGACCGGTTCATAGCTTACCATATGTTGGCTTGACAAAGGTATCTGCAGGTTCTCCTTTAGGCAGAAAGGGAACAGAAATTTCCTTAGAAGCCAGCTGCTCTAATGAGAAAGTAGCCCAAGTATGGTCAGCTAGAATTACTTGATGAATAAAACCCAGTAACTAGTAGGAGCCACTGGCTGGGGGCAGGTGGGGGAGAAAAAGGACATCATTGTTTAATATGCATGAAGAGTCAGTTATGCTGAAGGAATAAATTCTGAAGATCTGCTCTACAACACAGTGTGTATAGTGAGCAATATGGGATTATGCGCTACAAAATTTAAAAGGATATATTTCATGGATCTTTTTTGCCTGCCAATTTATTTTTTTCAGGTTGATTGAAATATAATTGACATATAACACTGCCTGAGTTAAGGTGTACAACATGATTTGATATTTGATATACATATACATTGTAAAATTATTACCCCAACTAGGTAAGTTAACATATCCATCACCTCATATTCTTGCCATTTTTTCTCTTTCCTCCTTCCCTCTTCCCTCTTCCCTTCCCTTCCCCCTCCACTTCCCCCTTCCTCCTTCCCTTCCCTCCCTCCCTCCCTTTCTTTTCTTTTCTTTCTTTTCCTTTCTTTTTCTTCCTTCCTTCCTTCCTTCCTTCCTTCCTTCCTTTTCTTCCTTCCTCCCTCCCTTTCTTCCTTCCTCCCTCCCTTTCTTCCTTCCTCCCTTTCTTTCTTTCTTTCTTTCTTTCTTTCTTTCTTTCTTTCTTTCTTTCTTTCTTTCTCTTTCTTTCTTTCGTGTGTGGTGAGAACATCTAGGATCTGCTGTCTTAACAACTTTCAAGTAGAAAACACAGTATTGTTAACTTTGGTCACCCAGAACTTATTCACCTTATAACTGGAAGTCTGTATCCTTTGGCCACCACTGCCCATATCCCCCACCCTCCACACCCCAGCAACCAACAGTTTACTGTTTGTGTCTAGGACTTCACTTTTTTTTAACTTCACAGGTATCATCATACAGTATTTGCTTTTCTCTGTATGACTTATTTCACTTGGCTTAATGCCCTCAAGTTTCATCCATGTTGTTACAAATGGCAGAATTCCTTTCTCTTTATTTCTTCCTTTCTTTCTTATTTTTTATTTATTTTGAGAGACAAAGACAGTGTGAGTCAGGAAGGGGTAGAGAGAGAAAGAGAAACCCAAGCAGACTTTGCACTGCCAGTGCAGAGCCCAATGTGGGGATGGAACTCGTGAAACCATGAGATCATAACCCGAGCTGAAACCAAGAGTCAGACACTTAACCAACTGAGCTACCCACATACCCCAGTATTTCTTTCTTTTTAAAGGCTGAATAATATTCCATTGCATATATATACATATTTTCTTTATCCATTCATTTGCCAACTGACAGGCTGTTTCTATGTCTTAGCTATTGTGAATAATGCTACAATGAACAGGGGAGACAGATAGCTATTTGAGATAGTGATTTCATTTCTTTTGGATAAATGCCCAGAAGTGGGATTGCAAAATCATATAGTAGTTCTATTCTCAATATAATGAGAAACTTCCATACTCTTTTCCATAGTGGCTATACCAATTTACATTCCCACCAGCAGTATACAAGGTTTCCCTGTTCTTCATATCCTTGTCAACATTTGTTATCTCTTGTCTTTTTCAATTCTATCAAGTGTTGGAGGTGATATCTCATTGTGGTTTTGATTTGCATTTTCCTGATGATTAGTGATGTTGAGCACCTTTACATATACCTGTTGACCATTTGTCTGTCTTCTTTGGAAAAATGTCTATTCAGGTCCACTGCCCATTTTTTAATTAGACTGTGGTGGTTGTTTCACAATGGAGTTGTATGAATTATGTATTTTGAGAATGTTTCCTACTCTTCAATTTTTTGGAAGAGTTTGAGAAGGACTGATGTTAATTCCTTCGATATTTCACAGCATTCAGTGAAACTGTCTGGTCCTAGATTTTTCTTTGTTGGGAGGTTTTTAGTTACTGATTCTATCTCCTTACCCATTTATTGGTCTGTTTCACATTTTCTATTTCCCATGATTCAGTCTTAGTAAGTGATACATTTCTAGTGGTACATTTCTTCAGGGTTATCTAATTTGTTGGCATACAGTTATATGCAGCAGTGTCTTACCGCCCATTTATTTCTGTGGTATCAGTTAAACTGTCTCCTCTTTTGTTCATACTCTTTGAGTTCTGTCATTTTTGCTTGGTTAATATAAAGTTTTGTCATTTTTAATTTAAAAAAAAACCCAACTATTCATCTTGTTTATCTTTCCTATTTTTTTTCTATTCTCTTTCACTGATGTCTGCTGTAATCTTTATTTCCTCCCTTCTGCTAACATCAGGTTTAGTTGATTCTCCTTCCTAATTCTTTCAGTTGTAAATTTGGATTGTTTATTTGACATCTTTCTCTTTTTCTTCATGTAGCTGTTTACAGCCTTACATTTTCTTCTTATAACCGCCTTTGCTGCATCCTGTAAGTTTTGGTATGCTGTATTCCATTTTTGTTTGTCTCAAGACATTTTTTTCTTCTCTTTGACCCATTGGTTGTTTGGGAATGCACTGTTCAATTCTATGTGGATGTGAATTTTCCAGTTTTGCTCCTGTTATTGATTTCCAGTTACATACCATTGTGGTTGGGAATGATGGATGATATCCTGTCGATCTTTTTTAGTGTCTTAAGAGTTGGTTTGTGGCCATACAGAATGTTGCATGTGCACTTGAGCAGCATTCTGCTGCTGCTGGATGGAATATTATTCATATGTCTACAAGGTCCATTTGGTCTGTAGTGTTAAAATTGCATGTTAAGCTTTATTACTACAATAAAGTAGAAACAAGAACAAGGAGACCCAA